>NC_052957.1:28246037-28361547 GCF_013358895.1 Oreochromis aureus
TTGCATGAACACACTTTGAAGCGCTGTGCACACAGGTTCATGAGCAGATTAGACCACTTATAGACCACTTTTCACACATGCATTCACTTTTTGTTTTGTTATTTTACAGTGTTCTGAATTATGAACAATGGTCTACAGCCAATCCTGTGTATTATTATACAAACTTTGGTTGTGAGATTCAGATAACTATTTAATAAAAGCTAAATATTTTATATGAGAGTAAGAAAGAAAAGTATATCTTTGTGTCCACCTTTCTCTGTTAATGCCCCTAGCTCCCCCTAAAAGCTTTGCTAGATCCGCCCCTGCACAGTTACCAGCTGTCAGCTACACAAAAAGGAGCTTGGTCTTTGTCTCTCAGAAACAACTCATAACTTCCTTCAACTCATTCATGTCACCTAAAGTGTAAACCTGTTTCTCCATCACCAGTTCAGCTCTGATGATTCAGTAAGGACATCTCCTGATTTCATCTTCATGCTCCAGCAAACATCAGCTGATACTAGAAATTAAAATCAAAAGAATTCTAACAACAGCTGATCAAGCTTAAACGTGCTGCTGTTGTTTAGCGCGATAAATAAGAGCGAACAGCCGATCATTGATCAGTTTCATGATTGACGTTTCAACACGCGAGAGAATGACAGGGGAGGCTTCGTAACGACAGAATAAATCATAATGTTTTCTCTGAATGTGGGACGATTCGTTTGTACGGCACGGCAACTCTATGAACTAACCCTAATGAATAAAATAAAGTCCAACGTCAGTAACTTAGTACGCACACAGCTGTATATAAACTCCCGTGGCATTACGATTGTAAAGGTCAACGAAAATAAATTACACCTAAACTCGGTTTATATCTGACCCAAATAGAGAGCGACCGGTGCTGACACGAGTTTCACCCGCCTCAATATAAGCCAAGCCTGGGTGCTTTTTCACGAAGGGTTGCTAGCGGCGCGAAACTAACTATGCTAGCGGCGCTAGCTAAGCTAGCCGACTATCAGCAACACATAAGAGAACTGCTGCTAAATAAACTACACCTAAACTCGGGTTTATATCTGACCCAAATAGAGAGCGACCGGTGCTGACACGAGTTTCACCCGCCTCAATATAAGCCAAGCCTGGGTGCTTTTTCACGAAGGGTTGCTAGCGGCGCTGAGCTAACTATGCTAGCGGCGCTAGCTAGCTAGCCGACTATCAGCAACACATAAGAGAACTGCTGCTAAATAAACTACACCTAAACTCGGTTTATATCTGACCCAAATAGAGTGCAGTTCATAACTTCTTACCTGAAATTCAGTTCACCTCACGCTCCTGCCTTCGCTTTCCTGATCCATGATTGACCACCGCGTTAGCAACGCCTGCCCGGCCTCATATGTCTCTGCTGGCATGTCCTTTCTGTCACACACCGGTGGGTAGCTGCCCTCTGTTGTAGCTCCACCACCAAACAACTCAGTTATTTTTCCACATCCAGCTGTAACTGCGATTCTATGCGAGCATTTGCGAGAGACCAGGGAGGTGAAACGACAGAGAGAGTCCCTCGCTATCCATTTGCAGCCAAGCGCGACAGTTAGCTAGGTAGCCAGCTAGGTAGCCGGCTAGCTGTCAGGCAGGACCGACGTGGTCAGAGCACTGTCGCTAAATATGGGATGTCTTGATAAAACAAGCAGATATTTGAAGTTTACACACCTACATTCTCGCCTGAAAATATCTTAAAAGCTTATTTTGTGACCTAGAAACACGAATAAAAGACATATAAAACGAAGTGGTGGCCGCCATTGTTCACTCTGTGAGGCGTGCTATGAATTGTGGGATATTGAGTTTTCCACCAAGCATTACCGTAACTTTTGAATGATTTATGCGCAACCTTAAAAATTCCAAGGGCTCCTGAAAGCAGCGACGCTGTGCGCACCGTTGAAATTGTCATCATTACGGTAATCCAAATAAGGGTACACAGGCTGTACCACTCGGCATACCACTAGAGAGAGCCAAGACACCACAAATGAAGTCTGTTTATTTGGCGCCAAAAGATGAATTGGCCTAAATTTGTACTAAAATATTAATATTTAAAAACTATAAAAGTCATAAACACCAAAAGTCACAACATAATAGTCCAGCTCCAGCCGCACAAAATGATCTAACATATGTAATCCTAATGTCACAACTGTTTGGCAGAGGAGCGCGGGAAAATTTTCACTAAAATATTAATATTTAAAAACTATAAAATTCATAAACACCAAAAGTCATAGCACACCATTCCAGATCCGGCCGCACAAAATGAGGTAACATATATGAAGCTTGTCTCAAAACTGCGGGCGTGATACGTGCCAAATTTAGGCGGAAGATGGAGAATAATAATAATAAGAATAATAAATCCGACGAATAGTAATATGTGTGCCTCTTGGCATAGGCACACATAATAAGAATAATAAATCCGACGAATAGTAATATGTGTGCCTCTTGGCATAGGCACACATAATAAATCCGACGAATAGTAATATGTGTGCCTCTTGGCATAGGCACACATAATAATAAATCCGACGAATAGTAATATGTGTGCCTCTTGGCATAGGCACACATAATAATAATGATAATCATAATGATGAAAATACATTTTATTTGAGGGCACCGTTCTAAAACCCAAGGTCACCTTACAAAGAGAATATCAATAAAACAGTAGATTAAAATCAACCATATTGAAAATGGTTGGACTACGCTTAAATGACGGGTCAGTGCCAAGACACCAACCATATTAGTGAGGGTGTATGTATGACTGTGTTAATTAGAGATAATCCAAAACAAATTCAAATGTATGCGTTTTATTCTTGTTTTTTAAAGTCATTAGAGATGTATGCTGCACAATCATTCTGCCCTAGAAAACAAACCCTTCAAAGCAATCAATAAAAGTGATGGCGATCGTGGCTCAAGAGTTGGCAGTTCGTCTTGTAATCAGAAGGTTGCTGGTTCGAGCCCCGGCTCGGGACAGTCTCGGTCGTTGTGTCCTTGGACAAGACACTTCACCTACTGCCTATTGGTGATGGCGCGATATGGCAGCCTCGCTTCTGTCAGTCTGTCCCAGGGCAGCTGTGGCTACAACTGTAGCTTGCCTCCACCAGTGTGTGAATGTGAGAGTGAATGAATAGTGGAATTGTAAAGCGCTTTGAGGGTCTCGAAAAGCGCTATATAAATATATAAATGCAATCCATTATTAAAAGGCCAAAATGACCATGACATTCATGCCCATGACGAGTGGATGTAAACTGTAGTTGTTAAGTAAAGCAAAACTGATATCTGTAAACTCTTAATTAGTATTCTGGTGAAATCTGTTAAATCTCCAAATAGTTGTTGACATGCAAGAAGGCAGTGTAGTCTCAAAAGAAAAGTGGAATTTATTTAATACTCATTTCAGCATTTAAGAGAAGCTAAGAGATGATGGGATGGTTTTAGTGGTAGAGTCACTAACCTCTTAAGGTTGACCATGGCCCAGGGGATACCAGTGGGGGTGTTGAAGGCAGGAAGCAGCTTCTCAGCTAGCTGGACTGCCTTCAGTTTGAACACCTAGAGAGTGTGAGAGAAAGGGTTCACTTTAATCATATAGACTCCATTCATTTCCCCGGCTAAATGTTTGACTCAAAAACCTGACAAACACAAGCATAAAACAACTGCCAACAACCAAACAAATGCAGAATGATGGTAAAGACAAGTAAGTTGGATACATGATTGCTAAATGACGGCCACAGAGCTGAGCAGATTTTGGAGAATACAGAAATCTTAATATATGCAAAACCTCCCTTCAAACTGTGCTGCAGTTTGAGAGAAATACCGATATGTCTAGGGAGAAAACCTTGCAGGGCATAGGACACAGTCTAGATTTCTATTATCATGACTGGCGTCTAATTTCTACAGACTGATGCAGAGAAATGGACATGTGTTCGTTTGGAGATTACACAAGTTCTGCTGCTAGTTTGACAGATGAAGGCCCAGAAGCCCTCGCTGCAGCGCTTGTTCTTTTCTCAGCTTGCCAATCAAAGAGATAAAAGGAAACTAAGGTTATTCTGCCGCTGAACTGAATACAAGCAAATGCTGAAAGCTGAAAATGCCACTGTGGATGTTGTGATTCTGCTCAGCAGCGACTGAGACGACAACATCTACTGAAAAGACCTTTTTCCAGCAGCAGACGTTTACTTTCATTCGCGGTCAGTTGCTACACATTTTACATCATATTTGAATAGAAAAGAAAGAAGACGGCTTTTGTTTCCATTCTGAATTGCACAGGGGCTTTATTTTGCTTTTGTTTCTGTCACACATACTGTTGCAGCAGTGGAGTCTCATATTCAATACTGGGTTCACTTAATGAGGTCAGAATATATGGAAGTAACTCTGCAGACAGCAGTAAAGTCATGTCTGTTTGATGTCAGTGAGACTGGATATTCTTAATATGGTCATCTGAAGCACACCTGCAGAATGGGTGGGTGGTTGTGGTGGGGTGTGGGGGGAAAGGGGTGGAGTGTTGCAGGAATGCCAGCGAATGACTGGCAAAGTAACTCAACTCACTCAAAGTAATGAGTGAAAGTGATTTATTTTTTACTCTAATTTTCTCTTTTATGCAATTAAAGTAGTATAATTACAAATCCTCTTTGGGGTTGGGTCAGTAAGGGTATTCTGTGTAAAACTCTGCTACATCAAACATGCGGTGCAACCCACTGAGGCGACCTCCTGTGGCAGGGAGCAACCAAAAGTAGCCTCTTTATATATTTTATTATAAGAGTCATAATAAATTTAATCTGCCTTGCAATAGTTTTACATCATGTTGTATGTTCACATTTAACTGACACTAGGAAGACAGACATGTTTTGGTGTGCACGGGTTTACAAGTTCAATCTCGTGTCCTGACTGATTTTTAAGCTACTTTTTAAAAAATTTCCAACAGCCATTTTTGTAAGGCAACATAAAACATGGATGTAGCTTCTGGGTTGAAAAAATTAAGCCAATGCACAAGTGCCTAAAAACCTATATTCTATCTGAAAACCACCACATGCCGATAGAGTTATTACCAACCCCCAGTGGTTGGTAATAACTCTAATAAACATTAACACAAGAGAAGAAGACACCCTACAATGAGTTGAAACATGAACTCGTTATTTATTACTGCTTCAAAATCTTATTTGGTTTTCATATGGACCCATTTTCAGTGATATCAACTTTAATAGCAGGAAATTAACTAGGCTTATAATTCCTTTCTGTCTCTGTCTTTTCCATATTTTTTAAGAAACCTATATCTGACAACTGCATAACAAAACTGGAAATTCTGTTTTTAGTGAGCCACCCCAATATTTTTAGTGCCCCCCCATATGGGAACCCCTAAGAAATAATTCTGGAGGCGACACCGATCATGTCTGCTTTTTCCAACCAAGATGGCGACTGCGGAAACGCTCATCTCCAGGCTTCAAACGGAGCCTTGAGAAACCAGTGAGTGATCATGCTACCTACATCCATGTCTTATACTGTCTATGGCCGAAATCTTGGCTGCATATTTGAAGGGATCAGGAGACACAGGTTACATTTATATAGAAGAAAACAAACAAACTGGACAATATTGTAGAGCTTATGGTCCGAATTGAAAAGATACAGCAAATGTTAGGACTTAACACAATATTATATTTTCAGCTGATGTATGACCACTAATTATGGTAAGCTACATTAAAAAATGCTGTATAACAAAAATGAACTGTTGTTCTTTTTTTTTTAACCACACATTGTGCATTGTGGAGGGCGGCTAATAGCATCTGCATGATTACAGGCATGTACGAAAACTATCATTCATTGTTACATGCCACGATAAGTGGCACTGCTGCTGTGCTGCTTCTCTTGTCTTCCAGGTGTAGAGCTTCCACCTATGGGTTCATTCAAATTTAATTGGTACGCATTTATTGGCTGATCTGAGCACAGTAAGCCAGTATCTTAAATCGTGCAGTTAAAACAGTTAATTATAAAAACATTATTATTGAACATGTGTGCTTATAGGACGTGGAAAAAATATTATCACAGAGTCAATAAATTAATTAATAAATCAATAAAGTTCATGGAGTATTTGCACCGAGACAAAGAAATCCCATGAACTTAACAGAAGTTTCCACAATAATTGACAGAATCCATGACATGAACTGGGAGGTCTGGGTGAGCTGATATGGACTGACTCAAATCTGATCTCACTGCAGCACTTTAGTAAAGTGTGAATGGCAAACATGTTGCCAATAAAAAGAAAATGGTTCAAGAATGCCAGGCCTGTAAAAAATTTCAATTTCCAGTTTTGCAATGTGTATTTCACTCATGGAGGACAGTTGTGGGACAAATGCCCAAAGAGGGCTTTATATAACTAGTAGACAGCAGTGCCACAGAGAGAAGTGGTTCAACACAGGGCAGACGGAGGCTGATTCATCAACACAATCTGTCAGGGCTGAACAGTTTTATAGAGAGACCAGATCTATGGAAAATTCCTGCTGTCTCACAAAGTAAGAGGGAGCAATAACACATGCTGGTGTTTGCAGAATACTTAAGCAGCCAGGGGGACACTGTACAGAAGACTTGGAGGTCAAACTGTGGAGTTAAACATGAAACAAATAGACAGAGACAAGGGGAGGGAGAGCGGGAATGACGCCGTCAAGCCGATGCAAAATAGGCCTGCATATGAACAAGATATGAATTGCATGAAAGGGAATGAAGAAAATTTACTCAGAAGGCTGAGAAGGGATGAAAGAGGCAGAGAGAAAAAGAATGATGAAAAAGTAGGCTGGTATAGACGGGACCACACCCAGGACAAGACTATCACATCTCATCTGAGGACAGATGCTGTCCAACCAGTACTAGTGGGATTTTTATCAAACAGACTGAATTATCTCAAACCAAACACACACACTACAAAGTAAAGGAGGATGGCTGACAAAATAAACTGAGACCCAGCTGAGCAACACTTATAAATGTATGTAGATTTAAGATTGTCTCACAGTACAAGTAGCAACTTAAGTACTTACAGGGGAGTGAGAAACTGTACAACTGAACCATGTTTGTTCTGTGTGTTTGAAAGGTTTCTTCAGAGACGCTGCACTCTGTAAATGTGAATTTTACCTTCCACAACAATAAAGCAACTTTGCTATTCTATGCCTCTTCTACACACATTCATATTTTAGAGATATACTGGTTTATTTTTAAACCCCCACATAAAACTGTAATTTCAAGCAGGTAGACTGTACACTTTAGGAAACCTATGACACTAGCAGAAAATGATGGCAGTGTTGTTTCACCATGCATGGTGTGTAAACAGCCGGTAAATGCTGGGAATCACTTATAGAACTGTGGGCGTATGTGGAGCTGAAAAGCTGTTTCTTCACGCAGTGATAATGGCATGCCTATATTAGCAATTCCTATGGAGAGATTTGCCTTTACCTTCTGCACCCGACTGACTTTTTTTGTCAGGTTGTGAAAGTTGCACTGTGCATGTACTCAGCCGTCATAAACCTTTCCATCTATCCGTGGCCTGTCGGCTGGGTGCACCGAGGCCCTTGACAAACTTTTATTGGCAATCTTGCTGCTGATGCCATCAAGCAGGAACAGGAGCCAAACGACCCACCGGGGAAACAGTCAGCCGCGTTCACAGATAAAATTGGACTCTTTATGATAATCATTTCCCTCCACTGCCTCCATTTACACGCAGAGCTACAGGAAAAAAAGTCGTTAAGGAAAAGCAGCCAGAAACCAGATAGGTTTACTTTTCTAAAAGACAGCACCAAAGAGAATCAGAGACAGATGTAGTGTTTCTGCTTAATAAATATCTGTACATTTGCCTGACTGAAGCATTGCTACACTTAATACATGTGATGTTTCAGCCATTTTAATTGTTTTGAGCCAATTAAGCCTGATTTGAATGAAACTTTGTCAATGTACAACTGCATTATTTAGTGAAAGTCATGTGGACATTTTTGGTACTAAATTTGTAGAAAAGTATGACAAGTGTAGCTTGATTATCTATTTATGACTTACAGTATACGAAAAGTTGCTGTTGTACCAACAGACTACATAAATGGGGCCCATTTTGCTCTTTCCCAGCTTCATATTTTTAACCTTAGGTTCTCCCAGAGCTAGCAAAAATGATCATACTAAATACTGCATGACTTCCAAACTTGCTTCTGCCTTATATACTGTATTTCCATTTTTGCTTGCATGTTTCATTTATTCACACAGTTGCCATTTTCCTAGCAAAATACAAAAAACCAATGAGATGTGTCTCAAGACCTTTGCGCAGTACAGAAAATAGAGAGCATAACAACAGGTCCTCTTCAACAGAACAACAGAACAAAAAGCCTCAACATTAAAACTGCCCTCGAACAGGTTGCTGAGAGATTTGCCATTAAGTAGCTCCAAGAGCGCGTCCTCATTTTGTATTCTTCATGTCTACTGAAAGTTATTCAACCTCGACTTTGACATTCTGTCCTATTCTCCAAATGATTACTTAATTGTGAAATGTACCACTGTTACATCGTCAACAAATCAAAAAGAGAACCCTGCGTCCTCACTGCAGCGGAGTTCCTCAGAAGGCCTATGTGCATCTATTCTGTTGACATCATATTTACTGTAGCAAGGAGACAAGATTAGGATATTGAGAGCTGTGAGGTAAAATCCTTGGGGAGGATGAACCCAGACAGTGTGTTGTCTGGCGTTTCCCAACTTGTTTCTGTCATTCTCCCTCCAGGGCTGACAGCTTTAGGGTCCGGCCTTTTAAAATGCATTACAGAACGCCTGGAAAATCGATCACTGAAGGATGTACTCACCCAGTGAACACACACGCACGCACACACACACACGCAGATGTGAAACACACAATCTATAGGAAAAAAAGCGCCAAGGTCAGGCAGTGAATTTAGGTCTGGCACATATATTTTGTACCTGAATAAAAAGCTGGAATGGCACTACGCTAATTTGAACTTATCACTGATATATCACTATGAGCCTTTGCTGTATGTTAGTTGCTAAGTAACAAGGCATTGTTGTACAGCAAAGATATGGGACAATGTGGAGACAGTGATGCCATTACATAGTTAGGTAATAAATCCTGGGGATCCTTCAAAATACTTGCTGGGTTAGTAGTGGCCTGAGGATGTTGAATGTTTGTTTCAGTGGGTCAAATTCACAGAGAGCAGGTTCACAGTATGGCAGGAAAGGCTGGAGGTTTATAGGGGGACACCAGCTGGTTTTGTGGTCCTCGTGATAGACATTAATGCTGCTGGGACAAGAGGTTTCATTCTTACTGGGACCAGCTGTGCTAAGCATGTGTGCAATGGTCCTGTATGCCCCTTTGAATGAAACTATCTGCCAAATGGGGCATCTATGTTACATCCCAGGGACTTGGAAAGCCGCTTCCACCACTCAAACACGTCCTGAACTCTGCCAGTGATCCAGTTATTACACATGGGGATATCAGTTGTAAGCTGCAGGCAGCTGGAAGACACTAGCATCACTGCAAAGCACTCTGATAGGAGATATCAGTGTATGATACAGAAGCACAGTGTGCACAAGTACAAAAAGGAAAAAATATAAAACATATACACAAAAACCATGAACAAATACACAACGTATAGCTTTAACTTTTATATTTGCAATTAAAAAAATGCAGCTGTCATCGACAGGTGGCAGAATAACATCTAGAACCAACAGTTAAGCCATTACAAAAAACTGGAACCTCTCACTTGGCCAAGGCCTTTCTGTGCAGAATTTACATGTACTCCCCATAGGAGCTGGTTACCTCACACAGCCTGGAGACATGCTTGTTCGGTTAATTGGTGACTGAGCTGGCCATAAGTGTGGATGTGGCGACCTCTCCACCTCTAACCCTGCCCCTCGCCCTATAACCACTGGCATAGGCTATATTCACCGACCATAAAGTGGTTAAGCAGTTCAGACTGATGACAGTAGCCCATCCCTTGAGAATAATAAAACAATGCTAATATTTGCGCAGTATTCCTGCTAGACTTTTTATCCACTGCAAAGGAAAAAGCTAAGTTAGACATCTGTGCTGGTGGAACAATCTTTGCTCTTTCAACATAAACGTCTTTAATCTGATAAGGTAGGACCTTAACCTTGAGTCCAAGCATTTTGAAGTAGACAATCTGTCACATTACTATGAGTGCAATGAAAGCTCCTGATGGCAGGGAAGCTAGTCTTGCACAAACAATTCTCCTGCTGAAGAAAATCCCCCCTGCACTGCCTGAAAAGCACAGGAGAACAGGCTTTGACCCAGTCCTCCTCCTGGCGATATCAATAAGGCTAAGTGAAAAAAGCCAAATGTTCCACTCCATACAATGTTGTAGCAGCTGGTACATGATCATTGCCTCTGAAATAACTGCCCTACATCGCAGCAGGGTCTCTCTGCATTCCTCTTTCCTATATGTTCCCCATAAATATGAACCAATGATACTTGCCCACTTAAATGTGATGTATGGGAAATTCCACTACAAAAAGTGATCAAACTGCCCTGTGAAGATTAACTCTTCATTTAGGTCCTTCTGTAAAAGAACTAACTACACATCACTTACAATACTAATGCTATTATAACAAAGTAAAATAAAACTCTAATTTGTATCATTCAGTAGGTACCGGTATGATTAATTATATTAAGCACCAACTCATTCCCCAGAGGTCACTCTGTGAAAAGAGCTACTGTCCAATTAAGTGCTTGCCTAAATGACTTAATAAGATCAACATTTCTCATTCTGCGATACATACAGACACACACTCGCTATATGTAAGAAGATGCACACGGTCTCTGGTGTAAGCAGTGGGCCACAGTTGACATGTAATGGAGCCTCCTAAAGGGATTAAGGGGTAGACTGTGAAATGTGCTGAATGTGCCTGCTTGGTAAGAAGGGGCCCGGGGGCCAGCAGGAGAGACAGGATTGTGTGTGTATATGGTTACAGTGTCATTTCCATACTTTGTCTTGCCACTTTGCCATCACTTGATCCATTTGCTTATATTGTTTTGCACCCAATGGGCCAGGTTCAAAGGCAGGAGGCACAAAGATGAGCTGCTGCGGAGAAAAACTCAAAGGCCATCATCAAACTGGCTCCGTGACAACTTCATTTGTTGCCATCGGAGTGAATCAAACAGACTGCCGTCAAATGTGACACATTTTCCATTGAGCATTAACTGAAATGCTGCGCTAATGCCTTTAAAAAGAAGCTATGACTGATGAGTTCCTCTGCCTTCAGCGGGTCTTGTTCTAGTGTGTCGTCCCACCTGACACGTTTAAATAGTCTCCACTGTATTTAGTATTTAGCTCCAAAGGCAATTCTTTGTCAAATGTTGCCATATTTTCCTGGAGGACAGCTAAAAATAGAACAAAGCTGACTTGTTTTTCCTATACAGGAAAACACTGAGTGAAAATCAAAATGTCAGACAGCCACAAATAGCTGTAACTGGATGTTATGGTTACGTGATGCTTAAATAAAGCAAAATTTCAGATAAGCTTCTCATAAAACTGAGGCACAACTTTCATATGAACTGTACACCTGCAAGTCTTCACTATTAATTCATACAGACATATCTTTCCCCCCCATTTCCCACTCTACATCCTTCTCTTCTTTCCCTCATTAACTTAATTCTTTTAGCCTCTATCCTCTTTCTTTTCCTGTCTTCACAGCATGGTCCATTTCCCCACATCTTTCTGCTTGTCATCTCTGCTACCAAAATCTCTCACTCTTTTTCTGTCCTCTACCCCTCTTTGCACCCATTTCTCTCGTGTCTCCACAGCTCTCTGGCTTAATCTCATTTGGGCCAACCTCGTTCTCCTTCCAGCTCCCCTCCTCTGTTTGAGGTTGCACTTTTTTCCCCCTCACCAATTTGCAAGTTTTGTTTGCAGAGAGAAATGCGTAAAGCTGTATTCAAATTTAAATTTCTCTGCTGTTTGTTACACCATCTTGGTTTCCCTTCCCCTCCTCTGAAAGTGTGCGTGCCTGCCTGCTGGCACAACAGCAGCCAGTTACTGAGCATGTCATCACAGCAATATCTGCAACGGAGAAAAGGATTCTTGGGGGAAGCTAGACAACTGCTGCTACAAACAGCTGGGGTGGCCTCGATATGCACTGCTATCTTATGGTACCGAACGTCAATATTGATGCTACTTAATTTGAATCCAGTGGATATATATTGCAATCATTTTTTAAATTAACCTTTTCCAGTGTTTTACTGTTTCTTTTCATATAAATGTGTATTCCATCTGATTTTGTGCATAATGCATTATGAGCCTCAATAATGTCCATACATGTGCTGTCCAATAATAATGACAAGTGTGTGGCATTCATTGAGGGTGAGCTCTTCTTCCTGATCATAGTCATAGATCATAGTCTGTAAATGAAAGATGGCTACAGCTCCTTGGTTTGAAAAGTAAAGCTGGTGCAGAAGTGCCTCAAACTTGGCTTTCTTTGTAATGACCAGCAGAGGGCGACTCCTCTGGATGTAAAAAGATGCTGACGCTCGGTGAAATCACCTGCAAAGAGTGTGCAGCACTAAAAATCCTATTGTAATTGCTTTGGTCACAAACAAATTGCAGTGGTTGCCAGTAGTTTGCATGGAAAATGGGGATCACTACTTTACTCTGTGAGATATAATGAAATTTGGGCAAGTGGAAGACACATCCTTGCAGCTGCAACCAACACATAAATCAAAAAGTGAAGCTTTTACGTTTAGGTGAAAATTCTCTGTTTCTGATTTGCATTGCACTTCACGGTCTCAAGACCACTTGATGAGTAGTTTGCAGTCAAGTTGGTGTCTTCTACTAAAACTCAAAATCACAATTAAAAGCAATATTCCCCTCACTTTAAAAACCAGACAAAGTAACAGCACTCATCAACAGTTGCAAGATGCAAAAGTGACTCCTCCTAACAGCAATTGCAAAAACACACTGAACTTGTAATTGTGTAGTTGGTTTTAACTAAATCTGAAATTTAGATTTTGATGGACCTACTGTACTATACAAGGTTAGCATGGTGTTGTACCATACCTTGCCTCTTAACGGCAAGGATAACTAAAGTACTATTGACAAAACCACAACAACCTCATTATATTAAATAAGGCTGTCTTAATAAGCTCTTTTTCTACATTTACCACATCATCTGCAGCCCCTAATATTCAACATTAATGAAAGGAGATTGTTGTTAATGAGTGTTTTTTTGTGGAACTTTTAATCTTAGACTCACCTGATTTCAAGTTTGCTGCATTTGTACATCTCAGTGCCAAGTACTAAGATCAGGGCAGCTCATTCCTACAAAGTCGAACAAACCCTCCCTCTCCAGTTGACCCCCTGTATTACCAACTCCCCTCCTGCTGGGCAGCACAGTAACAGCAGCCATTCACGGAGAGAGAGATGCCCCCAATTTGTTTGATGGGTTAAATGAGGTCAAACAGGCAGCCTATGAATACTGGAGTCTGCAGAGCCTGGACAAGAAGCAGCTTAGCTCTACATCAGTGTGCAAACAGAGAGTGAGCAGGAAAGAGGTGAAGACTGGGGCAATGATGGAGAAAGGTGAAAAAACAGGATGAAGGAGGAATCCTGCAGGGATGACATATTATGAGGTTTAAACTAATGCGTCTTGGTTGCAGATACAAAATAAACAGTATGTAGGCACATTTGTTACTTGTCTCCTATCCATTTTTAAGTTTCTGTCCCCTCCACACTTCTTTTGCCTGTTGTTTTTCTTGCCATCTTCTGTCTGCCTCCATTCTAGCATTTGTTCTTCATTTGTGATTTCTCTCCATTCCATCTCATCTGCCTTCTGCCTTCTTCTTGCCTGTGTTAGATTTATTCTTTGCCCCAAAACCAACCATCTCTCCTTTCCTAAACTTCTTCCCTTCCTCTATTTTCTTCTTCTCTCCCCTGCTTTTTCTGCCCTTACCATCATTATCTCAGCCCCTCTTCTGTCTCCACCACCCTCAGCTTCATTTGATGTTCCACTGCTGTCATTCTCCATCTCTTTATCTCTTTCCCCTCCCTCCACCCATTCGCTTATCCACAGGGTGGCTATGGCCGTTTATGCCTGCAGAGTCTTCGGCTTTTCTTTTGGATGCTCTCATCTCATTATCCTACATTACAGTGCTTTGCTTGCTCCCCCCTGACCTTCTCCCTTCTCTGTGCAATCTGGTGTTCCTTGCTCAAATCATCCCTGTCATTGGACTTTTCCCTCCACCCTCTCCCACTACATTCCTTTATACCTATATCACCTCCACTTTTCAATAACATCTAATCTTTACCTTTACCTCTTTCCTGTTAATTCCCATTTTTCTTCTATATGACTTCATGTTGGTTTTTGTAACATATGCTCATTTAACTGAAACTCTCGCTACCCAGCTTCAAAGGGACAATAGAGAGTAAGTAAGAGGGAAATAGTTTTCTTTAAGAGGACAGAAAAAAGGTTAATGAAATAAGTTATTAAGTGAACAAGGAAAAAGGGGAGAAGGGTTTACAAGGACCCATGGGCAAATTATTTACATCATTTTAAACACAGTAAAGTACTGCATTTAATTGTGTTTTACGACAACAAGGATATTATATCCTATTCAAGGCACAAGTAAAAGCAGTTAACTTCTAAGTCCTTACCCTGCTTTGGTGCTTCAACCTGCTAAATGATCAGAAACATAAAGAAGCAATCTAGAACTACAACTCGACTATTTCATGATTTTATGAGGACTATATTCTCAAAGTCCTAAAGAAACTCAAAGACATGATAGAACTTGTACAGTTATAAAGAGCATTGGAGTCTCCATGACAGATATCACTTTCATTGATAAAATCTTTGATCTAATCTTGCCTGACAAGCAAAGGATCTCTGGTTCGATCCCGGGAGGAGGCATAAATCCCTTTGGGCATTCATCAGGAAGGGCATCCAACCTAAAAATCTGCCATATCAAATATATATGAAGCTACACACTGTGGCAAACCCTGATGAATAAGGGAGCAGCTGGGAAAAATTGCCCCGTCTAGGAGATACCAGCTGTAAAAATGTCTGCCTTCTCGTAACTTATAACAGAATTGAAAGACGCTTGCCATTTAGCTAAAAATATCTGTCTTCAGACATCATGAGCGATTTAGTCAAATAAATAAATAAATGAATAATTTTCTAAATCTATTTTTTCTACTACCACACTTAAGTTACACCCACCAACTAAAAGATGCTAGCTAAGGCCTCAATCGCACAGAGAACAGTTAGCGACCGGTTACGACAGGAAATAGACAATGGTCACCTTCAAAGGGAAAGTTGTGCATTACTGCAGACTACAGTAGCAACTTCTACTTTAAAGGTTTTTGATGCAGGAAAATGCTTCCTGCATAAAGTGGAAACAACAAACTTGTTGGAAACAAAACAAAACACACCAGGCTATGAAGGAGATGCTAGCAGCTGATTATGTGCAACCCCAGAAAATAAACATGGGAATGCACTGAGCAACAGTGGAGCATCAGAAATTACTTGTAGTTTTGAGGCTATATCATCCACCACTTAGCGAGTAGTCTGCAAGTGTTTTCAAACAACGACTGGCAACCACAGAAATCTACTAGAGAGCACGTAACTGCAAGGATTTTTCTCACTGCACCACTGGATACATCTTTGTGACCCATTTCACCCAGCAACCACTCACTCCCTAACAATGCCTGACCAGTGGGGTCACTGACTGGTCTCTAGACCTACATGACTGGGGCTTAGCAATCAATTTCACCTAGCGTCTGTTAGCAACCACGAGCAACTTGCAACTATTCAGGGAATACCCAGTTTAAATAAAGATTTTTACCTTTACTTTGGGTGTTTGTAAAAATGATCAGATGATCATATTTAATAATTTTAACCTTCCCTGAACTACACTTAGAGACAGGACGAGGAGTACATGTTATTGAACTATGAATGACTTCTCACACTTCACCATCCAGTGGGTCACACTGGACTCTTTGTTGGACTGGGCCTGCAGGCTGTATATTTACACCCTCACAAAGAAAATCCAGATGAATAAACATCACTACAGGCAAAAGGGGAAAACACACATTTGATTTTAAGGTGAACTGGCCTTTTAAGTTCCCCTTGCTAAATCACGTGCAAAAAATTGTTGCAACACTCACTACAGGAGCAATGGGAAACAACTTTGCATAAATGCAGAGAAAACCACTGACCTGTTTCAACACCACTGTAACACATACACTATACAGTTTATTTAACTGACAGCAGAGGCTGGCACCAGCACTCTGTTACGCCATACACAGTCTTTAAAGCCTTACATATCCACTGTAACAACCAGAGAACGGTGTTTTTTGGCAGGTATAATGCCAGGCAATTGTCATTTTAGTGTGAGTATAGATACTATGTTTCAGTGGTTTGTTTTCTTAAGTACAGTAAAACTACCAGTGCACTAGGCAAGATTGAGAAAAACCTAAAAAAAATAAATATTGCATACATAAAAATAACTCCAGAACAAAGTACTTTGTTTGAATAAAGCCATATCTTTGTTCTTGTGTTGGAGCATTTTATTTTCATACTACCTGCCAGTGAAAGTAACTGATGCCTTTGCAGATTTATTAGCAACTTCACACAGCAGAGGAGGAAGCCGTCCTCCACCTGTCAGCAGGGCTGCAGCCATAGATTATTTAAGTAATTTATCTATTCCCACCAAATAAAGGCCTCAAACGATTCCTTCAACCATAGTATTGAAAAATACTGGCGGCTGCCAGTGCGGCCCTTCAGCCTCTTAGTAGAGACACCTTGACCTTGAGGTCGAGTTAAAGTTCACTGTGATTCAAATTTGTCCAAGATATTTTAGTGGTAACACCTATGGTAGCAATTTTAATCCTATGTTCTCGAGTTATTGCATTCACAAACTTGGGTGTCCAAACTGCCTGCCTGGTAGGGTGATGACTACACCCCATGAGCCTTTTACGGCTGAAGGGTAAAAACCACCAAAAATACCAAAATGTGTTTTTTCCAGGCTTCACTCTCTGCAACGCACCGTGATGCATCACAGACCTGAATGAAATGAATGGCTTGAAACCGGGCGATTTTTCTTGAGCTTAAAATGTTTCAAATTTGTATCCATTTATAAAAGGAGTCTATGTGAAAACAGCTGATTCAATCGTTTTTACACTGGGCCGGGGTATCGCTGGATACATAAGGATGGGGCAGTGTCCAGTCTCAGGAACATCCTTAGATACCATGGTCACCAAGGGATGCTGACAGCATGTTCACAACAGTCCCAAGCAAGGTTGCCTCACTAAAGCCCTTTTTCTATTAGTACCTACTTGGACCTGCTCGACACAACGTGAGGCAGTATGGCTCATTTTCCATTACAATTGAGTACCGCTGAATGTGTGTAACTCATTATAGCAATGTAGCCAAACTGACATCATTTGTACGCGACATGAACACTAAAACAAAGGTGGCAGTTGAGGCAATTTTAGACCTGCTGCTTGGTTTGTGGCTTTTAGTCAGACTCGGGGACATTGGGATTGCTTGGAAATCCTGTTGAGTAGGTACTAAGGGTGATGACTCACACCCCATGAGCCTTTCTTCTGAAGGGTAAAACCACAAAAAATGTGTTTTTCTCCTCTTTCTTGAGCTTAAAATGTTTCAAGTACCTGGTGCCAGGTACTATGACCTAATAGAAAACCCTAAAATGAGTGTCGGGCCACACCGAGCCAACCTGAGCAGGTACTAATGGAAAATGGCTCTAATTGCAGCCAATTCTAAACTAAAGAGTACACAAAATATAATTTATATCAAATTCCTTTAGAAGAACAGACAAACAAGAGAGAAGAGAAAGATTTTGGAGACTAGTGCAGACAGGCGTTGAGTAGAGTAGGAGACAAAGAGTGACTAAAGACAGGAGAGGAGAAGGTTGAAGGACATAAGAGAAAAGGAGTAGAAAGAAGGAGAGTGTAAAAGAATAAAGCTGGGGACAGGCGAGGAGTAAACACAATCCATCACTGCTGCACCGTTTCCACTCTCTCAGGCAAACACCTTCTGAATGTTGATCTCCAACCCTCCTGCTCTTTGTTCTTCTACATTTGTCTGCTGCACCTTCATTTCTGTCTTTATCTGTTTCTCCCTGGCTGGCTTTTATCACTTTGGTTTTGCTTTCTGTCCTTTATTCAATCTTCCTGAGTGTTTTCTCAGATTCTCCTTTTGTCTTTCTCGTTTCCTTGTCTGTGTTTATATCTTTTGGGACTGCACTGTTGGAGACTGACAAATACAACCAATAACTAGGAAACCTTATCTGACCAGGCTGCCCTTGGTCCTCTTCCACATATAGTAAACGCTGGGTTTTCCTCATCTACATCAGTGGGTCTGTTTTGTAAATTGCTTGTATTGTTTTGGCTTTCTCTACTAGAGCTTTTGGAAATTTAGAGATTAGAAATTTGCACATGGAGGTTAACCAAAGAAAAAAGAGCCAGCATGGTGGCTTCTGAGGAAACTTCAAGGCTCTCAATGTGACAGGAAGCTTCTGCAACGTGACAATGCCAAATTCAGCTCAGCAATGTCTTACTTTCTCGCCAGCTGTCCCAAGCAGCAGCATGCGTTTCTAATATCATTACCCTCTCGTTTCCTGTATGGCCCAGTCTTGCCGTTCTGTGATGCAAGGCAGACTCAACCCGAAGCTACGAGTCTTCATACCTTACTGGTCTGAAAATAAAGCCAGTGTGAACATGCTTTAAATCTGTTTTTTAATGGCCGGGGGGACTGCTGTGCTTTCAAAACGATGTCTGAATGTATAGAAGTCAACAGGAAAAAAAGACTCCTCAGATGCCCTGATCTATGTCCTCAAAAAAGCCAAAGCGCTCATGATCTTAATCGCTATTACAGCCATACTCAATGTTTTTTTTATAAATTACAGTCCCCACCGGTGTCCAGAGTGATAATAATCCTCACTGCCACCCCAAACCATGGTTTCAAAAAAGCTAAGATGGCAACAGCAGACGCTCAAGGCTTCAAAAACAAGACGCAAACCAGATGATGTCCCAGTGGCTATAGCCACATTTATAAACAGTGTGTGGAACTGAACAACAAACACTGGTTTAACGTCCAGTAAGAATTGTATTGTATATGAAAACAGAGTTTGAGTATTCAAATTCTGTGTTGGAAGCTGTGGTAATATTAAAGTCTGAAATTTGCAATGAGCGAGATGAAAGTGTGTAAAGACAGATTAAAAAAAAAATAGAATTAACTCTCTATAACAGTAAATATATATGTTATAAAGCTGTATTCTGTGCAGGAATATACAGTATGTAAAAAAAATATTCTTAATATAATCAAAAAGGGAAAAAAAAATAATAGCTGAGGTACTTGTGTCCATGTTTGCGTACACACTGAAGTTGAAATTAAAACAAAAAACATATTTTTTTTAAGTGAAAATAACTCAGTTTTGTATAGTTAAAGAGCCATTATAGAGGCAGTGAGCTCTGTAAACTACCTCTGTTAGATAAGTACCTTTGGGCTATAATTATGCTTATTTAACTATACATGTGGGCTCAGATCAGAACAAGCAAAATGTATACAAAACCAGAGCATTAGTGTTTCTGTGCATTTGTTTGGAGCCATGTGTTTTCTTGCATTAACTCTAAATCAATCCATCACTATCTGTGACTGTCCCACGCACATACAGCTTCACTACAAGGATCTACTAACATCCAACATGGGATAGACCTTTAACGCCCAGTTCATCACCAATCCTAAGCTGTTGTTTTTTTCAATCATCTGTTACCACTTTTTTTTATAACAATCTGTAGTTATTCTACTGCTGCCTGAACAGTAGGAGGGTTAAATGCCTTGCTCAAGGACATGTTCAGTGAGAGTGAAGAATGAATCAGACTTGCTCCCCCCACCCAGTGCCATCCATCATCCTCACTCCCCACTCACATCTCTTTATCTGTAACAATCACCTCCAAACACCCTCCACTCATCTTCACTGTCCCATCGCACAGGTTTCTCCACCCTCTCCTCTGTTCCCTCCATCACTGTCTCTCCTCTAAGCCCTCCTATGCTCGATCTCCCTCTTTTTCCACCTCCCACTGCTTCTATTATCACTCCAGTGGGCTCTGATGAATGACTGAGTTTGATTTGGGTGGGGGAAGTGAAATTGAGCAAGGGAATAGGAGGTGAAGTGCAGTGTGGGGAACAAGAGTGGCATTAAGTTTTGCTTGTGAGCCACTTGGGCTTCTGTTGTTATTCGCAGTAAATTATCACAATGTTTATCGGTTCCATAAATCCAACCCACAACCTCTGGACACTCAGTGTGTCTGAGTAAAGTTTGTTGGGCATTTTTCAGTGAGTGGGCAGAACAAGATTGTTTTGTTTTTTTAAAATCTGCTTCTGAAACATTGCAAATGACTAATCTGTTCTCTTCATGGCTTTAATTACCCAACAAAACAAATGTGTTACTTTTAGAGTGTTTAACGGTCTTTGATTCCAATTTTCAAACCAGTTTTTTGGATTTCTCCTCAGCTGTTAACCAAAATGTAATCCTAAATAAATGGTTAGTTTATGCTTATGCTTTCTACTCTATCCACTAAAAAAGAAATACAAAACTTGAACTTTGAGACACTCACGTACATATTTACCCTCTTTTTAATTCAGCCACAACTTCCCCTTACAGCAGGGATGTCACATACAGCCCACTTTAAACTTAAGTGGGCCAGACCAGTGAAACTGCCGCCTTACCTCTGTGATATTATCTTGATCTATTGAACCTATGTAAGGAAGCTTTGGCGACATGCAAGCAACCAAGTGAAAGCCTCCAGGTCTGAAATGAGGCCAATGTGGAACAGCCATCACTTTTTAAATCGCTACTTGAGTCCGGCTCTAAAAGTGACTCAATGTACACAGCCTCCCATAATACAAAAGCCCAACTTTGCAGGATTAAAAAGTTCACTAACAGCCTGGTACAAACAATAGTTTTGATGTCTCTGCTACATGGTACAGTTAATGATTAGGTTTATTAGAGCCATACAGTTTAAAAACACATTTAACTACCTGACAAATTAGCAACCCTGCCTCTGATCTATCATTTATATGCAATCTATAGCAGGTACAAGGTCTTTATCAAGAGCAACAGAGTAACTGCAGTTATTGAAATGCATTTTAAAACCACTGGCTATCATCTGATTGAGCTTTCGTCTTAGCAGTTAAATGACTGGCTCACCCCACACATATTCTTTGACCAGATGGCTTCACTGCAAAAATGTGCTCTTTAGACATTAGGACAGCAGACTAGCTGATGGTTTCCCAGAATGAGCACAGCATAAAGGGCAAGAAAATGCCACAAATGTCTTGACCACTAGCATCAAATTAATGTGAATGGGGTGTCTGCTACCAAACTGATCATATTTTTCAAAAATGTCACTTAAAAGACCGGATTTTTTTTTCCAGACTACGTCTTGATGTACATGAAAGGTACGAAGAGAACAATATTAGCGACAGGACAAGACAATAGCATTGTCTTTACAAAAACAATCTTCACCTTTAGATGAACCACAGCAGCCTTCATCTAAAGGTGTGGCCCTATAATCAATTCAAAATGCCTACTCAGCCTATCGTGGTTTATTTTGAGAACTTCACTGGCTGTCTACTCGCACAAAACACCGCTTGATTTCTGTATCTTCAGGGTGTACTTGCAGGCATTTCTGACAGCTGTGGTTTGAGAAACAAAGAGCAAAGGAAGGGAAATCAGGATTTATAGGAGACAATATTGAAAGTTAGCGACTGTGTCAGAGTTGTATTTGTGGTGAAGTGAAAAGGCTAAGAAAAGCACTGATTTCTTTCGAGATCCGTTGGCCGGCAGTAACCCCCCCCCCAAAAAAAAAAAAATTATTCTTGGGAGCACAGTAGTGGTGGAGGTTGTGCTGAGCGAGTTTGATGTATTTGCTCCTATTATAGAGGGAGCACTGCTCGGCTGGGCATGAAAGTTGGAGCGGATTGGATGGACAGAGAAGAGGTGGAAAAGAACAGAAAAAGAAAGATGGATGGTTGGATTTAATGTTCACCAGCTCCTTAAACCAAGAAGCTAAATTTGCCTGTTGGCTTTATTAGGAGAGGAGAGAAAATATGAAACAAGGAGACATGAAGATCATTTTTGAGGATTATAGCCCAGGTGATTTGAACTAACATCTATTTTTCATCAATTTTCTGTCCAATGTAGAAAAAAATAACATTAAAAAATTCTTACACTCTCATATACAACACACACAAGCAAGTAAGTACTTACTTCCTGTCCAGAGAGGTAGTAGGCAGCCAGCAATCCTCCTATGAACCGAATGTTGACCTCAAACACTGACACCTCAGCATTCTGGAAAATTAAGGCAGCACAAAAATCATTAAATAAAGCAGCTTGCTACAGGAAATGGCACAGAGTAATCACTAATACCCAAGATCTAAACAGAACAGAGAAAACAGCACTCCCCTATTGGCTCTATTCTCTGGTGACACTGGATACATAACTGTGAACAGTATTAATTTCTGGCTTTGGTGAAGCCCAGTGGTGCTGTATAACAAAACACTATGATCAATGGCTTCTTAATGTTATTGCTGATTTGCATGTCATGCAGCAAAAGATGCAAAATGGAAAGGTACTTTCAGACAGATTAGACAGTAAAATTTGAAAAAGCTGTCCAAGTAAAACAAAAATCTTTGAATCATTAGCACTGAGCAACAAGTCAGTAACCTGCAAGCAGATATGAAGTGGAACGTGTGAGAGCGACAGGAGAGAAAAGACGTCTTGAGGATTAAACACTGAACTAAAGCCTCCACGAGTACACAAAGTGGTTAAGGTGATTTCGCACATTATTTGGGTCTAAAGTTGTTACCATGGTTATTGTTTGCCAATTCAAATTAGTTGGCTGCTCATCCCAATTAATGTGCCTCCAAAGGAAAACCTAATTAAGACTTTCATGTACACACTTGACTGATTTCACTCTGTGCAACGCTTTTACTGCTGGCCTTGCAGCTTCCTTCAAACCACAGCATTCCTCGTATTCTTGGGAAATTGGAATACTGTGACTGACAACATGGTTGATGACACGGCGACTGTGATGCAGAAATGTTATTCACCTGGAACACCTTTTGGTCCCGTACATTCAAATGCTGAGAGCTCCTTGCAATTTACAACATGACCTTGCGCTGATATTTTCACATTAGAAATGAAAACATACCAAAGATGAGAGAACTCTGCCTACACATTTTTTAAAGTGCAGGCTGAATGACCTCTGTTTACAGTAAATGAATAGGAGAAAGAAGCGGAGGAGTGCAGGAACATTGTGTGGCTATAACATGTTAAGCTCAGCCACAGCATGGTTCAAATAAATACATAAAATATCTGTGATTGAGCCTTACTGATTACAGTACTCACAGTTTACAGCGCTCTCTTCTGTAACCTGATGAGGTAACTCTAACCTGGAGTCAGGAGCACATGTGAACAAGAGAACATTCAAAGACTGGTTGTGATGCTCAGCCCTGAACACTCCACTCCACTGGTCAGCACCGGTACTCACATTAGCGCAAACCTGGCCCTGATGTCAGCCTAGCTTCATCTAATCCACTTAATTCATTCAAGAGCCTCTCTCGGCTTCTTGCATTTCCTTCAGTGCAAAGAGCTGTCATAACCTGTCAGATAATGCTGCTGCTGGGAAGTCTTTTCAATAGAGCTATACAGGGAACAGTGAGCCTTCTTGGCATGCCTTCCCCCACAGGCACATTTCCCTAAAGAATGCTTTTCTTATCTACAGAGGCATACAGTGTTACATCTTGCTGTACAATACTGTGGTTCATGTCTGAAAATCTGAGCATCTTTTGAAGGTAAACCCCACAATCTCTATAGTATCTCTTGATCTACGGGCTGTTCGCAGCAGGGTGGATTTTGGCCTCTCAGATATAACAGGTCTGATTTGCTCCTGAAATAGTGAAGCCCTATCATTGTTGAGTCTTTCACTCGAGTATAAGCAAAAAAAAAAAAAGAGAGAGAGAGAATTTAGCAGCCGTAAACTCGATGTTGAGTTAATTTTTGTTTTGCAAGCTGTTTGAATGTGTGTTAAAGTACCAGAGTTGCTTCCTGCCTGAGATCCCATGTGTGGATTAGTGCTGGAAGGGAAAAGTGTTGAATACTGCCTGCATAAACCTATTTTCAACTTGCACATATTTTCTCTCTGCATCCAAAGTTTTCAGACTAAGCCCAACTAAAAAGGTTTTCATTTTTACCGGCACACAATCAGCACTTCACAGACCACACTGAAAAGCAAGACGAGCTACGGGTTTGTGTTAAACCTGATGAAAGGTGGCGACTGGGCTGGCATCCGTCTACAGCATCAGTCAGCCTTTACTTGTTAGCCATTTACAGCTGCAGTTTAGGAGCACTGACCCCAATGAAAAGCAGGAATAAAATGACCCTGATTTAAACAAAAACAAAAACAAAACAAAACAAAAAAGCCTGAGGTGGGCACAGACAGGGAAGTGGGAGTTACACAGGTTGTGCAGTGAGGCATGAGAGCGACACAGGAATATACAGTTGGACTGAAATCATTTATTTTGTCATGGAGCTACTAAACAGGACACCAGGGTCACTTCATTATATGATCTTCTATTTTAACGCTCTTAACAACACTCACCCCCCCACTGTTTCTAACATTTTTCTATTTATATCCAACATGTATCAGTATAAACAGATCTGTCAGCATTTATTTTTTGTGCCATTTTCTGTTATTGATAATGAGGGTTTGTTTTAAATGAGTCTTGAATATTCTTGATAAACAAATATATTTTAACCAGCTCTATGCTTTAAAGAAATGTAGAGAAGGCAGTGACAGATTTGCTATTTGTGACAGCTCCACGTGCCCCCCCTTGTTCTTACCTAAAGTAATTGTACAATTGACTCAAAGGCTATTTCATGAGCAGGTGTTGGCAATTCTTTTGTTACGTCATTATTAGGGGTGGGTTTTAATAATCGATTCATCGATTAAAATCGATTCTGGCTTGGATAACGTGAAATCGATTCATTAAAATCCTGAATCGATTTTTTAATATAAATTTATTTTGCCCGAAATGCCAGAATCTCAGGTGAAACCTCACAAAATTTCAACCACCACCAAACAGCTAAGACAGTAAATGAGAGCAGGTACACGGATTCTGCACAAGGATGTAAACACACAGCGCGGACCCGCGGATCAGAATCAGTGAGATGTCGCCTTTCTCACCCGACGGGCGCTGCCGCTTTAAGCGGCTGCGTGCGCTCCCGCGGACGGCAATCACTTTCTGGCAGACAATCACTTTTTGGCACAACAACTGCACGGACACGGTCGGGGCTGAAAGCCGACAGCTCGCTGATTCTGATCTGTCGGCAGGTCCGCGCTTTGTGTTCACGCCCTTTTTGCGCTGATTCTAAAGCTGTTAGTTTGATCTCTCTCCAAACAATATTGACTGAACCAGCAGCAAAAGAAGATCCAAACTACGCTTCACGTAAACATCGTCATGAAATCACTCTGACTTTACTGTTTTGCTTCCACCATGATAAAAATCACACTTCATGCACAGCTCTCTCTCTCTCTCTCTCTCTCTACTTCAAGAACAGTTTCCCGTCTAAAATCTGTTTTCTGCATTATTCACTTGCTTGTTACAACAAGTCTACTGTTGTTTACAGCGCTGTCGCCGCTGTTTTTTTTTTTTTTTACATTCTTCCGAAAAGAAAACCTAATTTCTGCCGTTCAATACTGAACAAATTTAAACTTTTTAAAATTATGCAAAATGCAAAACGCTTAGCCGTGTCTATAATAAAACCACTGTAACGTCAGAGGTAACGTTCATATGCTGATTAATGGTTTTCTTTTGTTTTTGATGTACTGCAGAATATTTTTATAAAATTCCAGGCCAGGAAAACCACCTTCATGTTTTTCTGTGTTTTATCTTCAGCTACTTTGACACAAAGGCATCTGCTGTGACACTTACACCTTTGATAAAGTCTTGCGGGTGTCAGCTTCCTTTTTATAGATACAAAAATATGTAAATGTACTGATCTGAATTATAATATTTCTGACTGTCAAAATTTCCCAGATTCAAATCGAATTGAATCGAATCGAATTGAATCGAATCGACTCGACTTGAATCGTGGATCGAATCGATTTGGGACCTTGTGAATCGGAAACGAATCGATTCTAGAAATCAGTGACAATACCGAGCCCTAGTCATTATCAATCAAGCAGATAAATGGCTAGAGTTTATTTGACTTGGTTTTATTTTGCTGTGGACAGACAACATGCAGTCAAATTAGCTCTCCATGCAGGTGAAACAAGCCATCCTTAAGCTGTGAAAACAGAAAAAAAACCCATCTGAGAAACTGGTACCTCCTGAGAAAGAACTCAGGATGTACCAAGAACACAAAAAGACCTGGACGTCCACAGAAGACAACAGAAGTGGATGATCGCAGAATCATTTCCATGGTGATGAGAAACCCCTCAACAACAGCCAAGCAAGTGAACAACACTCTCCAGGAGGTAGGCGTATCAATATCCAAGTCTACCATAAACAAAAGACTGCATGAAAGTAAATACAGAGGATTCACTGCAAGGTGCAAGCCACTGATAAGCCTCAAGAATAGAAAGGTTAGATTGGACTTTCTAATCAAAAAAATAAATAAAAATCTCAAAAAGCCAGCAAAGTTCTGGAGAAAACATTCTTTGGAAAGATAAAACCTAGATCAACCTATGGAAAAGGTGCAGAACAGCTCATGATCCAAAGCGTACCACATCATCTATAAAACACAGTGGAAGCAGTGTGATGGCTTGGGCGTGCATGGCTGCCAGTGGCACTGGGACGCTAGTATTTATTGATGATGTGACACAGGACAGAAGGAGTCGAATGAAATCTGAGGTGGTCAGAGACGTACTGTCAGCTCAAATCCAGCTAAATGCAGTCAAACTGATTGGGCAGTGTTTCATAATACAGATACATAATATAGCATGCATTTCGCTTGTTGAAGACTAAACCCATTGCCAGCAAAAGGTTTTCAACCGAGTATTAGAAATGAAGATTTTATTTTTAGTTACTGAATTTGTCCAATTACATTTGAGCCCCTGAATTAAAGGGATTGTAGTAAAATGCTTTAGTTCATCACATTTTTATGCAATCTTTTTCAACCTACTCAAAGCCTGCACTTCAACCGCATTGAAGTTATTTCATTTAAAATTCATTGTGGTAATGTATGGAATCAAAATTAGAAAAAAGTTGTCTCTGTCCAAATATTTATGGGCCTAACTGTACATTAAAGCGTATAGGCATGTGTGCCCACATGTGTCAATATGGGAATTATTAAACCCTTTATAATCAACAGTGGCTTCAACTCTGTAAATGCACCATAAATATGCTACACGTGTTGGTGTCACGTTCTCAGTATTGTCTGCTGTCTACTCTGTTCTGTACACTGAAAGCAAAGAAATAGCTGGAGCCCAGTTCACACATGTCAATAAACCTGATTCTGAAAGGTTCTGTTTTAGCTGGATTTTAATCATTATATTAACAATAAAAGGTAAGAGAGACAGGTTAATGTTTCACACCTCCATGAATGTATATTTGTAGACTGTCGATTTTAACATCTCTCCCAAACCTAATTGCTGTTTATTCCCAGAGCTTTATATGATGTTAAAACATCCCTGGTGTAAGATTCTTGGATGAAACAACATATTTGAAAACATTATGTTTTAAAAGCTCAACAATAAAATTTTACAATGTATTTTTAAAAAAAAAATCAATTTACAAAAAAATATCCATATTAAAACCTGGAATCTCAACAGCTGGTGAGAATGCATCTTTTTGTTTGTTTGTTTGTTTCATTCACAGTATGTGATTTCACTGAAGTATTCCAACAAATCTGATGACAGACCTTCAAATTTGATAAAACATGTCATCCAGACGATTCAGCTAAAATATTAACGTCTGTCATTGGAAATGACACGAGAGCAGCCAACACAGTAAGTCACTGCTTTCACCTTCAGTAAAAAGGCTTCTAGAAGAAGGAAAACTGATGGGAGAAGATGTGTCTAATCATGCCAAACATGACAGCTTAAAGTGAGCAGGACCACAAAAGCTCAGCAATGGTATAAAAATTTTAACAGCAGAGTGGCCTTTTCTACCTTGTCAAAGACTGTGAAACATCACTCTGCATTTCTTATTGCCAGAAACATCATATAAAACTGCTAGGAAAAAAATCTGAATAAAGAACTCTGCATAAATGAATCCAGGAAATCAGACTGGGCTCAAACACAACAGCTAGAATTAATCAGTATTTCTATCTCCTTGCTGCATGGGATCAGATCAAATCCTCATTTTGATTGGGGTTATTAATGCATTAATAACCCCAAAGTCTATTAGTTTGCTGGGTGTTTGGGCCTAGCATGGATGCAGTCCGCATGCCGACACATCCATCATCTGAGGGCAAGCTGCAATGCAGGGGTCTAACCAGGACACTAGAGAGTCCAACAATGACTCACTGCTTGGCTCAAACTGACATGGCAGCTATTTAATCATTCATTAGTGGTAAAGCTGGAGCTGGAGGATGTGTTGGTGGCAAGTGGGTGGCTGAATTGAGAGGTAGATGAGTGCAGGTGTAACATATGCAATAAAAATGTGCATAAATTTGCTAAAAGCACACAAGAACCACACAGTTACTTTTAAGCAATAAAAAGCTTAAAACACACACACACACACACACACACACACACACACACACACACACACACAAAAAAAGACCAATTTACTATGTTTATGTAAGATGAAGACAAGGGAAATAATATCACGACTCCGCAATCACATATTTCAAAAATACTTGTTATTTTCTCATGTATGGTACGCAGTCCAAAACAGCTTACAGCACAATTCAGCTGGAGTTTTTGATAACTTCGATCTTATTTTCATTGCTTAGGCCAATGACTTTATTGCTCCCTAAACTAACTGGGTTCTAGGAACGGGGCAACATGGTACAAAGATCAAAGGTCATTCAACTTTAGAAACAAAATGGTAAATTACACTCTACATATTTCTAAAAGACTAAAGATTACAGTTAGAACTGAACCATCCACTAGTTTTGATGCCACAGGCTCATGTTCCTGTGTATTGTTGCATGATGCACTGAACTCTTCTCCCCCGCATATCAAACTAAACTAAGAAAAAATGGAAGACAACATATCTTTGGATGAATTTGGAGTTGCATGAACTACCTTAATGAATGCTATGGAATGATGAATAGCAACTATTCTTAGTACAGTGGCTATAAAGGGTGTACACATACCTCTTTAAATACCAGGTTTTAGTGAGGTTAAAAAAATGAGACCACAATAACTGACTGACAATGATTTCAAAACAATTCAATTATTTCAACAAACAAATCTGTTAGATGATTTTTTTTAAACAATCAGCTTTTTGCATAAGTTGGCACACCTTTAAACTAATACGTTGTTGAAGCGGCAGACAGCGTTCTGTCTTCTTGGGTACCTGCTATCAATTAAAGAGACTCTGATTAACCCCAAATAAAGTTCAGCGGTCCTAGCAGGACCTTCCTGACATTTACTTAGTTGCCTGCTGCATCAAAAGCTGTGGTTCACAGACAGCTTACAAAGCATCAAAGAGATCTCACTGTTGAAAGGTATCAGTCAGAAGAAGGGTACCAAAGTTTCCACAGCACTGAATATACCAGGAACACAGTGAAGACAGTCATCAAAAAGTGACACCGCAAAGAACTCGACGTCCCCCAAAAACTGATGAAAAGACAAGGTGAAAACTAGCTAGGGAGCCTACCAGAGGACTAGAGTAACACTAAAGGAGCTGCAGGAATTTCTGGAACGTACCAGTTGTGTACTATCTAACAACAATCTCAATATGTATTTTCAATTTCTCTGGACTATGGGGTAGGATTGCAAGACGGAAGCCTTTCTTGCAAAGAAAAGCATCCAAACCCAAGTATAATTTGCAAAAGAAAAAACAAACAAACCCCAAACCCCCAAAACAAACAAACATGAGCATAAATTCTCCCAAAAACATGAAGGAAAATGTGTGAGACTGAACTTTTTGGCCACAATTGCAAAAGGTACTTTTGTGCAAAAACAACACTTTTTTTGTTGCATAACCAAAAAACACCATACCCACAATCAAGCATGGTGGTGGCATTCTTACACTTTCAGGATGCTCTTCTTCAGCTGGAACTGGGGCTTTAGTCCCATATAATCCCCTCCTTAAGTGGATGAGATTATACCAGTCAAATACCAATCAAATAGCAAAAGTGCCAGAATGCTGCAGATGAAGAGGACTTATATCGTCCAACAGGACAATGGCGCCGAGTACACATCCAAATCAGGATCAGACCTAAATCCAATAGAGAAATCTGTGGACTGACCTGCACAGGACTGTGCACAAGAGATGCCCTCTCTATCTGACAGATTTGGAGTGCTTCTGCGAGGAAGAGTGGCCAAATATTGCCAAGCCAATAAATACTGTGTACACACACACACCTATCCAAGAAGACTGAATGCTGTGATTAAACCAAAAGGTGCCTCAATTAAATATTGGTTTAAGGACGTGCACACGTCTACAAGTAGCTTACAGTACTTTTTTGTTTTTACTTTTTGCCCAACAGATGTGTTTGTGTTTTTACTTGAAAAATGCAGGTTATCATTAAAAGTAGGAAAAACTTTAAAATGATTTATTGTGCTCTCATTTTTTAACATCACAAAACCTGCTACTTTAACAGCACTATATCCACCGTACAGGACCATTTATATGTATTTTCATGTCACCACAACAGCATCAATATAATACGGTACTACTTTCATTATACTCCATCTCATTTGCATGCTTAGCTCAACCTTAATTTAGGCTTAATTCAAAGTTGACCCTGAAATACAAAAACAGTTTCACTCTGAAGGCTCAAGTTCCTCCAATAATGATGGTGCACACACAGAAGCAGCTAAGCTCAATATAATATTGGGCAACTTGCACTCCTATATGCACCAGAAAGTGATTAAACTCGACTAAGAGTGATGTATTTAATCTCCCAAATGGAAATGCAGACTATGGCCTGGTTCCAGCCTCAGTGCTCTGACTGGGGAGGCTGGGTACAGCTGCACTCTTTAGGTTGAACAAATCTTTGATATTCACAAGGGCCAAGTTTAATAACACTTTTGCTGCCAATTATACTGCCAGGCCACTGCAGGCTTGAAGAAAAATATGGCTCACTCCAAGCTGGGCTATTACCTGTTTTGTAAAAGGCCCGTGCAAAAGCCAGAGTAATGCCATGACCATATTTCTAAGGTTTAGCCTAAGCTAGCTAAACCTTTCCTGAATGTTATAGTATAGCTGGAAGCTTATGCCTGAATCCCTTGCCTAATGCACACAGGTATAAGGCTATTAATGAAAACACAGCGACACGCCTCCCTCCTCCTCTCACTTGTTAACAGCAGCTTCAAATCTCATCCTCTCTCTTCTTCCCCTCCCTCTAATCTCCACTCTCCTCACCCTCCTAAGTAACCAGAGGGCTCTCCTCTCCTGCCTGATTTTTATTACTTAACACAAGCATATTCGCAATTTTGTTTCCTCACGCTCTTATCTCCATGTCACTGTCATTGCATTTGTTTTACATTTCATAATTCTCCATCTTTTTCATAAGGCACAAATCTCATACTCATGCTGCTAAGGGAACTTTTATTACATTAGCTGCTCCAGTGGGTATTTTGGATATCACTGTGCTGGAGAAGACACTGCTACTTTTATTTAATGAAACCAAATGGGACAATTGTAAGATGACTGTGCCAATTTTCATCTCTTTCTGTATCCTCTTACTGTTTTCTCAGGGTTAAAAACTATGAAATCTTCCATCCTATCTCTCTCTCTTTTCCTCTATCCTTTTCACTTCATAAATATCCACCCTTCTTATTCCTGTATTTCTGCCTAATCATATAGACATGATGCCCATATTTAATCATTCATACTTCTATCACGTACCTGCCATGTCGACTGCTGATGAATGTCTCTAAATCCTCTTGAAAAAGCTTTATATAAACGAGTTTCCCTCATAGACTGTTAATAACTTGTACCACGTAGTTCCATTAAATATGGTCCAAAAGGCAACAACAGCACAGTGAACAGGCCCAGTTCAGTCATTTAATTTAGCAGAGGTGAGGCCAAGTGACTCTCAACCCAACCTCTATCCAACTACTATCCAAAGAGCTTGAAACAGTTTGTTTTGTACGGCTCTGATGCAACCCCAAACGGATTTGTTTTTACTACTACAGAGCCACTACTATATCTTTATGTATAATTGTCTTTTCTCCCCATCTTTTCTTTTCTTAACCTTTATTTTTTCCTCCTTCCCTTGCCCATCTATTTTACCCATATTGCAGCCATTTTGTTCTCCCCTCTAATCTTCCTCCTTCCATTCAACTAAACTGTGACTGATCTTCACCAGTTTCGGTTTCTCTCTCTGAGTTGCGTTTCTCCTAACCCAATTTCACCCATGTCCTCCATGCAATCTAAGCCTTTCTCCTCTCACTCTCTCCATTCCTCTTTTCTCTGCAGAACCACAGTGATCCCGAGGTTAATTAGCCCTCCAAGTGTCAGGCTGTTAGATCCCCTCTACCTACCTGCTAGGTGTCCTGTGATTGGCTCAGTAGGGGTACTAACAAGCTTGGGCACCAGAGTTTGGTGCCGGTATAAAGACAGGAATAAAAAGAGAGGAGGAGTGAATGAATGTGGACAGAATAACTGAATTGAATTTAGGGAAAACTGATTAGAAGAACCAAGACTAAATGTAGAGTCACATTATTTAGAAATACAGAGACACTTTTAAAGGCTGAGAATGCACCGAGGAGCGAGTGAGTAGTGAAAGATGGGGAATGAGTGACCTGCTTTGGCTCAGGAGGTAGAGCGGCTCATCTACTAATCGGAAGGTTGGTCAATTCCTGCTTCAGGCTGCATGCCAAATATCTTCGGCAAGATACTAACTCCTAAATTGTTTTCCAACTTCGGGGGTTATGTACGAATGTTAGATAGTAAACACTTAGGTATTTTTTTCTATGCTTTTCCTACCTATGTCAGTGTGTGTAAATGGGTGAATGAGGCGAGTTGTATGAAGCACACTTAAGAGTAGAAAATGCTAATAATGGAGTATATAGGAATATGCGAGCAGTAGGGCTGCAACAATTCATCGCGTAATTTGAATAATTCAATTACAAAATAATTCTCAACACAAATTCTTTGCTTCGATGCTTCCTTTAACACATGGCTCCGTAGCGTGCCGCTGTCACCATGGGAAGGCGAGGCAGCTTTGCAACTAAAAACAGACCTGCAATATAAACGTATTTAGGAGCAGCGTGACAATAAAACTTTGACATTAAGGACACACACACTGATAACACAACAGCAGAGATGATGATGATGGTGTCAAAGTTTAACGTGGAGCCGGAGTCTGTTTACACACCATGAAGAGCAAAGCGGCAGCGGCGGCGCCATCACTGAGACTGAGTGAAAGAAAACAGTGTCCTAAACAGCAGCACTGTTCCTGTGATCACCATTGAAGGTCAATTTATATACTTTAGATTCCATGTATATCTTATTTTATTTTGACTTTGGCTGTACTTGAGATTCTTTATGTATTTTTGCATTTAAGAAAATATTTTCTGTAAAAAATGTAATTTGATTGTATTTATGTGCCATTTTGAAGGGTTAACTTGTTTTCTTTTTGGGGTTTTTTGACAGCTGTTTGCACTAAAAAATTGCAATTTCTAAAAATGGAAACCAACGAGTAGTTGGTTAGTAGGTAGGTTGCCGGTTCGAGCCCCGGCTTGGACAGTCTCGGTCGTTGTGTCCTTGGGCAAGACACTTCACCCGTTGCCTACTGGTGGTGGTCAGAGGGCCCGGTGGTGCCAGTGTCCGGCAGCCTCGCCTCTGTCAGTGGCTACAATGTAGCTTGCCATCACCAGTGTGTGAATGGGTGGATGACTGGTTGTGTAAAGCGCTATACAAATACAGGCCATTTACCATTTAGTTCATTTTGAAAAACCTGTGTCTTCATTAATAAGATAAAAGCATTCCTTATCCGATTACTCGATTAATGGATGGAATTATCGATAGATTACTTAATTACTAAAATAATCGACAGCTGCAGCCCTAGCAAGCAGCACAGTAGAAAAACATTAAAGGAGGTGATTGACATCTGAAAGGAAGGAAAGAAAAGCTGGTGATGGGAGAGGAGGACTGAAGCAGAGGAAATAAATGAGGGGAGCTGCTGAACTGATGGACAAGACATGGAAATGAGAAACACTTAACGGAAAAGGCTGTGAGAGGAAGGGAGAAGAAAATGGATAGAGAGGACAAAGTCACGATTGTGACTGCAAAACACAGCCTGAATGAAGCAATGTTTGAAATCATTATTACTATAATGTTCGATATCAGGATAAATACTGAAAATATTCTCTAGTCTAATAGTTTCCAACAGCAACATGGGAGTGATACAATCTAGATGAGTTAATTGGTGACAATCCACTGCCAACATTCACAGGGATTTTGAGTAATGTTTGCATATTATTTATGGTCTAATAGTGCTGATGGGCTGATGAAAAATAATGTCAAGAAAGCATGCATCAGATCAGCTCATTAATCAGTCAAGGCTCTATCAAAATGATTGGGCAGATTAGGCATATTACTATTTTGGACTCTTCAAGTCGTTCTTCTATTTTTCCTCTTCAGGTAACAAACTACAAACTCTTCAATCCTAAAGTGTGGCTCAATGAGCACTCCGGTGACATTTATTTAAGTGCAAGTCATCTCTTATGACAGCAGCGCATTCTTAAGAGCGTTATGTGGACAAGCTGGAGACCATCATTAAGATATTAATGGAAGGCTTAATTATACCCAAGTGTTCTTGGGTATTTTATGTGTAGAGAGGGAAGGTGGGTACGCACCACACTGAAGTCCAGATTCTGTTCAATCCACTCCTGGCCATCCTTGAACTCCTCGTGCAGACCCATGATGTACAGAGTATCTACTGCATCCACGATGGTTGCCCCCAGTTGAGAACTACCTGTACAACACACAAGATCAAACAATTGAAATTCTTCTCTCCAGTTATTGCTCATATGAATATTTATTTATGCAATTAACAGTGACATTTGTTTCACATCCATCAGAGGCTGTCCCAAAGACGCATGCATGGAAAAAGCTGCAAACTGTACACAGTGCATTGCTTTTTTGGAGACATGCACTGAACTTATTAAGAGAAAGTGAAAAATCAGTGCCGATAACAGTTGGATCTATTTTCTACAACGATGTAGTCTGTGCAGTGTTATGCCTCTAACAACGATAATTTACCCTTACCTGAGGATAAGCACGTCACATATCGCACTACTCAGTCCAAGAAGCCTGCATGTATGTTTCTGTTCTTTGCCTCTGTTGACAACAGTTCATCCCATCCACTTTAAACTTGCTTTACTGATTATATTGTGTTTTTGGAGTGTAAGCCTGTGTATGTCTTTGACAGGACATTCACTGATCACACGGTCAAGATAATTTTCTCTCTGATTAGCCACCGTCTCATTTGGCATTACCATTGTTCTTCAGGCTCGCTTAATGGGTTTGTCTTTATTAGCACCAAACCTTGTAGCTTTCCTCTTTCCAAACTACTAACAATTTGTGTGTGTCTGGCGGCTTTTACAAAAACTGAGTGTGTGGCATTAACTGAAATTTGTCAAATATAGCTACAATTACACACTCTACTCTCTTACAGGTAATTATATTGTAAATGAGTGTGTTTAACTTTAATATAATTAATTTATTACTTAAAGTATGCTTACATTTTTGTTCAATTTACTGTGAATACAGAACAGGCTTGCCGCTGCTGTACATGTACAGCTTTAAATCAAATCATTGGACACAATTACATCAACCCAGACAGCAGTTACAGTTAAAATGTTTATAATACTTCAAATAAATAGTCGCATGCGCATTCACAGCTACAAGCTAACATGACAATAGCTTGTGACATTCACACACCACCACATAAACATTCTGAACAACAAACCTAATAAAAATCCCTCTCATGCAGTTCAAGATGGATCTTTTAAAGCTAACCAGAACTCAGATCATTGAAATCAGCAAAAAGTAGACACAGTTAAAAAAAACAAACAAACGACCAAGAGTAGCCAACCAATGGGCAAAAGCATTCAGCCAAGTTGAATGGTAGCAACCCTCTGGGATAAAAAAAAAAAATCATCAATTTGCAGCCAGGAGCAGCTCTGTGTGTTTGTCTGTTCAATCAGTGACATTTTAAAATGTTTTTTCCTTTGCTAATGTGTGTCACAGTAGGACTAATTCAAACACATTGCCACATTTCATTGCTTTTTCCATTCTGAGGAGACGACTAGTAATCACAAGACATTACAGGAACAGGGAACTGCTTATTATAAGTTATTAAAACTGACTTTATGCCAGTAAGGTTCAGCTTTATGTAAATCAAAACCCTCCTTAGAAATTAAAGGGGAAAAAGGAGTTATAGGATATTCATGGAAATATCATTAAAATGACTATTTCATCAGATCATTTACACCCTTTCTACTATTGCCTTCCAGTTTGCTTTAGTTCAGTGTGCATACATTACCACCGTATTTCAGAGGTAAAAGTCAGTGGCACTGCCCTTTAAATCCGTCCTCATTTCATATCAGAAACTGCGTGAACAGCTAGAATTCCTGAGTCTGCTCGCCATCCCTGCTTATCTATGAATCCATTCAAAAGGAGAGTGTCTGGCTTCATGCAGGAGCTGCAGTGTTATTATCATCATAGACAGGAACCTCTAAATCACTCTAAAAATACACTGCAGTCAGGCGGGCGGAGCTGATAGCAAGATGCCCTGGCTGCCTGCCGGATCTTGACAGATTGGCGCGACCGTTGGTAGAGCAGAGCCCCTCTGCTGCACCACACAACCCCCATCTCCCTCCCTTCTGTCACTTCCATCACCTACAGGTACGCTTGAGGCTCCCATAGCAATGTGACACTGCTGACGCAAAGACAGAGGCCTGTCAGAGATACCATCTCAGAATACTCCTCTAAAGGTTTTGTGCAATAGCTCCTAAATGCAGTGCTTCCTATGTGTTCACAACAATGACACCTCTGCTCTGTCAATCATTAACACTGACTGTTGTGTTATAAAGCAAATGAAATGTGACACTAACATTTCATATATGGACCCGTTTTCTTCAACATATGAACAACAAAACAACAAAAGGGTAGTATCAAACCTCTTGTCTACTGTCCAGAAAAGAGGATTTTAATACCAAAAGGAGTTTTGGTGTTTATCAAACATCTTGAACGCAACCTAGACATCCCAGACAACGTATGTTGTGTTAAAAGGTCTTGGATTTAAAGACAACAATTTGGGTATTGATCCAAATAGAAATAAAATAGCCCTTAAAATCCTCTGCAAGTGATTATTCAATCCTTATGTTCATGAAAAAACCTGCAAGTGATACTTTAAAGAACTGGAAATACTGTAGAGTCTTTACCTTACAATATAAAGCACCTTGAGGTGACTGTTGCTGTGAATGGGTAACATATAAAAACAAAAAGGACTGGATTAACTGATTGGGGACAAACTGCCCTTCTGTATGTAAGCAGAAGCTTTTAGTTGACGGATTTTTTCTTTCTTTATTTTTAAAAAATCCAAATTCTCAAGTAGTGAAGGTGTTCTCTGGGTTTTTCACCTTGTCCGCGTTTGCCAACATGAAAACCAATGAAAGCGGGGCATTCCTTTGGCCGATCCAATCTAGGAACAACCTCATCAAATGAAACACCCTCCAACGTCTAATCCCAGCTCCAAATTCAAAGCAAAAGAGAATTTAAATGTGCAGATTACTTATGCGTATCCCCCGGACTCTTCTGGGCGTGTTTCTCTAACCTTGAGAAATTCTGCTCGCTCTCATCTTTGGAAATAACCTTGTGATCACACCTGGAAAGTTTCTCTCTCCAGCTCAGCCTCCATCTTTTCATCTGCCCCTCCCTCGTATACCGAACCATCTGCTTGCTCTCATTCATCACTGTCTCACTGCGTTCTCCCTAATCTTTCCTTGATCGCTCCATTCAGAACCCAGATTCGCAGACACGCCATTCAGGCTTTTTTACATATATATCTCACTGAAAAATGCAATTTTTGTTAATTTGACTCAACAACATCTTTACCTACGAACGGTCACCATGCATCTTCCTGTATCATCTCTGTCACGTTCTGTTGCCATGGGTTTTCACAGCCTGAGTGCTCTGCAGCCTTGATATGAACAACACCAAAGGCATCGCATGAAGTTGAACTGGTGCTTCCAGGAGTTGATTTTAGGGTTGCCAGGCGCTGCTTATCAGAGACAAATTGGCCGGGATGAGGTTTATTTATTCGGGGAATTATTGCCACTGCCTCGTGCACACAGACCTCGTCAGCTGCAAACCAACACACACTCTCATCAGCTCTCCTGCTCTTTTAACATAGATTCACGTACTCTCCCTTTCCTTCCCTTTGATACACCACACAGCTTCTCGCTACTTCAACTGAACTCCACCCCCCACTCTTCAACATGCTCTCTCCATCTATCACAATTTCACACACCTCTCTCTCCCTCTCCCCCTCCATTATCTCTGTCTCTCCCTCTCTCGAACACTCACACTCTCCGTCCCAGGCTCCGTGCCGGTTTCATTAGACGACAGGTTTCAGAGGTATGAATTCACACGAGGCAGGAAAACGTGATGCCATTATTCAGTCTCCATTCTCCCTGTCTTGTAAACTGTCGGCTCAGGGAGAGTGGGAGATGATTGAGAGCTCAGGTGTGTGTGTTTGTGCGTGTGATGCATAAATTCGGTTGGTTTGGCTCTGAATTGAATGAAAACGGAAGAAAGTGTAGAGGTGATGTGTGGACGTACATGCAAAGCATTTGTGTTTCAAGTGTCCGTGTCGTGCCTTGTGTTTCTTATCATGACCTCTACACAACTCTGTAGACATGCAGGTCTAGTTGCAAGTCTACTCTTCTTACTCCTGTAGAGACTATTTCACCCTTACATCCAGGGTTGCCCTCTGAAAGTCGAAGTCCGACATCCCAGATTTAAGTTGCAGTGTGTTTGAGGACGTGTGATGAAGCTGAAATCTGAGGTTTAAGTGTTACCAGAAGAGCCGTTCCCTTTAACAAATCTCTGTATGATGCTGCGTTTACTGACCTACAAGAAAGTAAATAAAGGTCTGGTTCTTGGAAATTATGAGACCCTTCCTCCCTTCAGTAGAGAAGAACTGATCCAAACAGAACAAGCTGACGCAGCCTGGTACATTTAAATTTTGGAAAAAGTTTTAAAATTCTAAATGCAAACTCTGAGGAAAAGCTGCTCCTACTACTACAACAAACAGCAAAGCTGTCTAGCGATGTCATGAATCTGTACGTTCTACACTGCTGAAATTAAATAACACGTGTTATAGGTGCTTGTTATTCCAGGAACTCATTAAGATAGATGGACACATCAGCCATCTATTTTAATTAAAGTTGCAGCTAGAGAACTTCAGGTCATGAAATATTAAGCCGTGGAAGTGCCGATTGCAGCCACATGTAGAACGAGGCAGGTTGCAGGCTGTGCAAACAGAGCACAGGGGGAACTACAGGTGAACTGAATAGAGAGTCTAGAGTGTGGAGAACTAATCCGAGCAAATAAAGAGTAAAATTCAGAGCAGAGCAGCAGGATTATGCAGGTTTCAGGACTGAAGAGCAGAGCTGAAGATGTGAAGAGCTGCAGAATGAGGTGGATCAGCGTGAACAGTGAGAGGTTCCAGGCAGATGTAGAAAAAAATCAGAAACTTTAACTTTGTAAAACGAATAAATCCTCTAAACTTTATCCTAAATACCAGTGTTTTAAATCTAACTTATAATTTGGAAATTATTGTAAAAAGTTATGTAAAATTAACAATTTTACATTTACAGCAAATGCCTTTTGTTGCAGGATGGGGCCAAAATCTTTCCCGTGGTATCAAAAATGTTATTGAATATCAAGTATTTTCCTGGGTATCAGTACTGAATTTGAAAGTAAAGTATCATGACAACCCTGCTGAAACAGTATTTTCTCTGGAGTGTTCAGGATACCTGGAAATACTCCAGTTCGCCTTTAACAAAGTAGTCGAGTTCAGTTAGTGTTACGGGGATTTAATTTACCATCTAACTCGATCATAAATGGCATTGTTTCTTCACAAAACACTGCAGCTGTCACCAGCAGAAAAATAAATTCCTAACATATATGTGGTGCAATTTTGGGAGACGTGAAATAAAATGAGCTGGCATCAGCAAAGTCAAGATTACCATGATGCCTTTTGCTTTAAAGCGAACCTTTGTTCCAACATATCACTCGGTTTAAAATTTAGCAAGTGCAGTTAAAGCATCCTGCACAGTTCTGGACCGTTTCTCCTCTTCTATGGACCCAGGTCCTCTGTGGGCCTGCAGCCTGTCCTGTAATATGCCCAGTGGCAATTAATGAAGCCAAATCAAACTCCCCAGGCCAATTCAGACCAGCCTGGCTGGCAATGAGTAAGTGGTTACCAACTTATTTGGCAGCAGAATTAAACATCTGCTGTGTTCTGTTTTCTGCCTCAGAGTGTTACTGGTCAGACTGGGCTTTTCAGCTCTACATGAGCTCCCTGGCTAAACCTCAGTCCGGATGCCCGTTTCCAGGCTCGGTGCCAAAGAGCCTCAGTCGGCACTGGTCTTAGTGTAAAGGTATTTGCTGGCATCCCCTTGCCCCGTGTGCAAAGAAAATGAAACAAATAACTTTGACAACAGTGTCGCTTGTGTTTGCAAATGAAGAGCTGAATGGTCAAAGGATTTCAGCTCAGTTAATGATGTCACAATCGAATTAGATAGGCCAACATTATGTGATTATATGACAATATGTGTAACCAAATGCCTGCACTACGGGTGGAGCTAGGATTATAGGGTTACTGTGAATCCCTATATCACATATATATCCCCACATGGCTACTGTGGCTGTTAGTTTTTCACCCAAGAGCCTACTTTGAATGCAAAGTTGTAATAAAACTGTTGGTATTATTTTCTGTAATTTGGCCTGGCCTGTCATGGACAGAACACCACAGGTCTGTCTAAAAGAACACTACTCAGAACTGAATATTAGACTCAGAAGAAAGAAGAAAACAGATTCAGCAAATTTGATCTACACTACATTTTCCATGTCCAACAGACAAGTTGTACAAAGTTTAGATAGGTGTCTATGCTCTTTTGGTGACTGTGCTAATCTTTGTGAAAAATAATTTAAAAAGGTAATAAAGTAAGATGTGAGATGTGAATAATGTTCCTTAGCACTGCAATCAAGTTTTTAAAGAAAAATCTTGTCAAGAGGTAATAATCTCCCACAAGGACAGTGGAACCAGAAAAACATCTAAAAAGCGTATTTTTCATCACTCCATGTTATTAAATCTTAATGACTAAAAAGGTCATCTAAATGATCCATCTGTAAAAAGAGAATATATGGGCGTTAAGCGGGTTACTAGGGCAATTATCGCTGCCTTTCTTGTACAAAGTTACTGCAATCTAGCCTTTCAAATGCTCAATTGTTTCATAAGTCAAAGTCTCCTTTGTTTAAAACACAAAGCATAATGTCAAATGTGGGTCTTTGTCACTGACAGACAAAAACAAAAAAAACGACAAAGCTGAGGAAAGTCATCTGTATGAAAACAGAACGTTGGCCAAGATGTGTAAGTGTGGGCAATGGAGAGGAAAGAGGAGTGTGACCTTTCCTGAAGTATTTTAGTTAAATAAAAGGTCAGCAACTCCTACAAAATCTAAATGGTATGCACATGAGATTTGCTGAGAGACAGAACTATACAACCAATTTATCTGAAACAAATTCACATCAAAACAACTGGGCCGCCAAGTACAACTTTTTCACAGCTTTGCACTGCCACCATACCTCCCCGAACTGTACTGAATCAGACCCCTTTAACAAAAAGTAACAACCTGACTGGTTCCAATGTGCCCAAACCAATTATTCAGCAGCAGTTATACAACCTTGATCATCATCTGCTCACATAGATGGCAGACAATAAAAATGCCAAAGCCTGTGGATACAAACCTACAAGGTAATGTTTTGTTTAAGAGCCTTCCCCTTTTTCTTCTCTGTTTGAGAGGCTTATGCACATTCCTGCTGGACTCAGCAGCAGGCAAATCCTTCTGTTTCCTGCTGTCCAATTTGGCACTGGCAGCCCTGCTGAAAGTTTAATCTGAAAGGGAGGCCCACGTCAATGTTCTGAAGAAGATTTGAAGCCTTGTTTGGGAGCAGAATTCAGGTCTTACTCTTCACTCTCTATTCACATTGTAATTGTTCCAAAGCCTGTCAGGGTAGGAATTATGTAACAAGCTCAGTCATAAATACAAGTACCAATTAATTCTAGCAGGTACAGATCAGATCTGAAGTGGTGTCCAGAGGTTACAATTACTAATAATACATTTTTAGAAGCCATAAAAAAACAACTGTACTTTGCATTTATAATAACTTTAACCACTAATGTAAGCATTTCATGGTTTTGTTTCACTGCTATCAGATTACAATATATCCAATAACTTACTAATAACTTACTTCCAACTCGGCAAATCAAGTCCATTTGGCAGGTGACTCTGTGGAATATAGTGATGGTTACTGCTGTAACTACAGCCTGACATCATGAACCCGTGATTCCAGAAACACCAAGAATTTCAGTGAGCAAATCTGCCACTGTTACCACTGTGAACTCGAAATGTGCAGACAAGCATGGCAACAGTAACTAAGAGGCATAGGGCTTAATGAAGCATCAGCTGGATTTCTCTCCGTCTTCCCCTCCACAATCCCTGATCTCTGCTTCCTTCTCTTCCTCTGCTTCCTACTCTGCTGCAGAAAGCAGTCTCGACTCTTTGGGACATCATTAGGAAGCAATCATCAGGCAAACCTTTCACCCCACTCCACTCTTTCTTACCGTCTCAGTCATCAACACATCTGAGTGTACAATGTGCAAGCTTTGGAAGAGAAATGCCTTCAGTTAAACAGCATGGCTTCTTATCCAACATGGAAAATCACTTCAGTTTCTAAGTATTAACCAACAGAATATTAGTTTCCCATTATTTCCAAAATATGAGATGAATAGAAGTTTCCTTTTACAAACAAACAGAATAAATGTTTTTCTTTAAAAAGCTTGTGTTATAAACTCTCGTTACTGTCAAGTAAAATTTTCCCACTTGAAGCACACATGACCGTGAACAAATTTTCAGTAACCTAGTTAAACTGTGGTTGTTTGGAGGTAAAACTGATATTTTGTCTCATTAGAACCTGTACAAGAGAGAAGTGTCTGCAAATAAAATGTAGAAGGTGAGTGATAATGACACCCCGTCATCTGAAATGTTAGGAAGGTATTTATGTATGCACAACAGATCTAAGTTCGGCAACTCACCTATGAACAGTAAGAGTTTAGCTGACACTGTTTTACACTTATTTGTCAATGAACTACGAGCACCAAACTAAGACTATGATAATAGTGTCATAAGATTTCTGGAATCAACCTTCATGAAAAAGGCAACAACAGTGAGGAGTTTTGGATAATAGCTTACAGCTGACAGCATGCTGCATCCATAAAAAGATAACTAAGGAAGTACTAGAAGTAGGCTCTGTGGGTTATTCAATATCTTGCAATCAATGCTGACAATACACCCAGAGCAGAGCAATATGCATCGCATTGCTTTTGTTTGTATACAGCTCCTAACCCACAGAGACTTTATGGACATGCAAAAATACTCTAACATATCATGAATACCCCAAAAGGTGTATTCAGTTCATCTGGACGTAGCTTTTCAGTGGGAGAAACGTTACATCACTCATCCAAAGTGACTTCTTCAGTCTCAGCTGACCGCAGGTTTCCCCAACATTATGAACAGTACTCATGGCCGCTGATCAATGATCTTTGATTAATGATCAACGCGCTTTGATCAGTGGTTGTTCAATGGTCATGACAATTTGCATATTAATGATCAAGGAACTGACCTCATAGCCAAACAGTCAGGCCACACTTTGGTACAAGAACTCAGTTTATGGCACTAGATATTCCTTATTTATTATCTGCATATAAATATGTTCTTTTGCTTACTGATCATGAAGCCATCACATAAAGACATGTAAGCAACAGTAAAGTAATATGACACTGAGTGAAAGTGAACTTCATGGTCATTACATCATCCACACAAACCCTGCAGAGATATTGTGAGAAGGAATGAAAATCCAGTAGCTCTACAGAAGATTACACAGCTGAGTCTACTGATTAGTAAAGCTTGAAATCAAAGTAGGGTTTGATCTGGTATTTTTACAGGATTCTGAAAGTGACTGAAGCCAAAGAGAACCTACTGGTACACAGAGGGCCTGTAGATAATCAGATGTAGACTTCTTCTAACCCCCCCAAAATGACTCATATACTGAAAATCCTGTAATAATTTATTTTTTTGCTTTAGTTGAATGGAGTAATTTACGAGCTTTAATGCCAATAAGAAAAGCAGCAAAACAAAGAGACACAGGAAAAAGTAGAAACAGTACCAAATGCTTTTGAGCTTACAACAGAGAGTGTGTTGTTGAAAACTGAGTTTAAAGTGACAGATCATCTCTGTGGGCAAACAACCAAAGTAATCTTGTAATGGAAAAAGCATGCCATGAATAATGAGGCAGCTCTCTCCAGTACTGAGCTGACAGTGGAGCCAGGTGTCCAAGAATCATCCCCGCTTTGCATCATCCCCATCGCCTCCAACCTAACAGGCCTCTAGCAACAACATGCCTGAGGCTGTCTGTAATATCATTTACTGTGAGCGTGTCAAACTGCCGCTGGGAAAAAGCCATGGGGATGAGATGTGAGCAAATCTCCACTTGCAGGTTTAGATGAAAATCGCTGGACTGCAAAACCAATAAAGCAATAACAGCCACTAGGACAGAGTATGGATGGCAGGCCTCAGGCTCACCACTGAACTCCCTTGCGTGTCGCAAGACGCAACTAAAGCCGCTGAAATTACTTCAAAAAGCCACAAATTAAATCTACAGAAAGTAGCAACCCTAAGAAACAACACTCCTAAACTTCTACTGCAAGTAGGGCTACAACAATTCGTTGGCATCATCGATGACGTCGACTACAACAAATAATCGACATTTACACTGTCAATGTGTCGTATACTAATACCACGCAAATGCATGTTTGTAACTGCAATACACTAGAGGAAGCTATGGGGGCAGTATCACCTGTATAGTCTGCCACACAAAGCAGTTGGGCAGAAGAAAATAGAAACAGTGATTTTAAAAAAATGTTAAAAATTTCACAGAAAACATTAATATTAGCATATATATATTTTAAATTTCTAATTCAGTTTTGTTCTGTTTTACTAGTATTAAGCACAGGCATATAGTAGTAGTAGACTAAAAAAAATCCAGTGTATTTGCTACTTTTGTCTTACAGAAAGGTCATGAGTTATAGTGGCTTGAACTGTGTTTGGATCTAAACTCAAAAATCAACTCAGCTCATCTCAACAGAATAGGGTGGAAAAATAAACACATCAGCATCAGCGCGAGGCAGAGGAGACAAGGTTATCTAAGGCACAATGGGAGCCCTGGTCCACTTGTTACCATTCTGGCCAGCCCTCTTCTCTCAGGACAGATTAGGGCTGAGCTGGAAGGCATGCAGTGAGCACAAAGAGCTTTACGCATTTTCTTTTAACAGCTGCATGGAGGGCATGTTAAATAGAAGCAAGCTGTATACAAACTGTTGTGTATGTAATGCTTTTGTCGGGAACAGAAGGCTTCTCATTTCTAGCCTGACACAAGACGACGCTGCGCTCGCTTGGTCGGAGATGAGAAATCTTTCCACATTGCCCTCCAGTCAAAAAGTCAGGTTCAGAATTCAAGTTTAAAGAAATGCAAAGGGGTACTTTTTATCCCAACGTGCAGTGCATCAGGGTCTAGCAAAATATGAACGTGGTTTAAATCCATAACTCACACTATTTTCATCCAGTCAGCCAGACTTTTTGGATGTCTGAGTCCCCCGTGTTAAAAGCAGTCAATGTTAGTAATAGCTAACACAGCAGGAGGTCCACTGCATCTCTCAAATACTGCTTTTTCTTTTTGCATTCTGCACTCTTTTCAAACCACACCAAAACACAATCAATACCGCCTGTAAGAAGACAGGATACGCCTCATCAATAATGGAAGTGTGTTTTGTGAGGAGCGCAATGCTTGATTTTGCCTTGTGTCTTGCTTGTATTTTATTGGCCACCCAGTGAATAATAACCTGCATCTATCCAGAGTCAGCTATTACAAGGCGGCAGGGGAAAACCACCCAGACAGACACAATGATAAAACACAAAAGGACATGCTGCAGATGAACAGTCAGACACACATGAATACTAACAAATGGAAGTGCGCACACACACAAACAGCATCTATCTACCATTTAGCAGCAGCTCATAAAATAACAGAGGCGCCTCCGGCCAATTTGCCAGACGGAACGTTCCAATTTGACACAAACGCCTCATAAGCATGCGCCCTCACACCACACACACGCACATAAACGCACACATCCAGCAACATTAGCACCAACACACAAGTCAAGCTGGCAACTCAAACAGATAAACAAGCATAAAGCCACATTTTCACAGGTATAAGCTCACAGTATCCAACGACCTAAATGAGATTTTGCGTATGATTATTGGCAGTGATTATTACTAACACATCTATCAATATTAACCATAGCTCTCCTCATCTTTTCACCATTTACTTTCATAATTCAAATGAATCAAACAGGAGAAAGGAGACGACACCAAGGCAAAGGCTGCAGCCTACACAGTCATTCCATCCAGCTATTATTTAGCAGGTTATGTGCTAATTGCCTCTTCTTTACAAAGCTGTGACAGAGGGCTGTATAGCTCTGGGTAGCTGTGTGCCTACTTCATCGACTCTGAAAGCCATAGACCACAGACAAAGACATGCAACTGACTAACAACACAAGGAGGTACAAGAAAAAGCTTGGGAACCCTTTGGAATAACCTGGATTTCTCCATTGATTACTGACAGAATGTGGCCACCTAAGATAACTGTGGACATGCTCTATCTGAAAAAACTAATAGCACACAGGCAGTTTGAAGTGGCCATAGCAAAACTGTAGAAATGCAAGAAGCCTGAAAATGCTACACATATATTTCTAACATTCTGGCTGCAACAGAAACATATTTCATTTCTAAAGCATGGTAGAGGCTTGGGTTTGATTTGCTGACTCTGAGCTTGGGTGGCTTTCAGCACTGAAGAGAAGACTGAATTACACACTGTATCAAAAAAGCTCAGGGGCACCCATAGTACACAAATACACTACTTTTCCAGCCTCCACCTTGAGCACCAAACTGTTGTTGTTACAAGTTAAAACTGACTCACATAAAGATCTGACCATTTTTATACATATTAAAATGAGAGATCTTCATAGCTCCAAAGGATTCACAAATGTACAAATGCTGTACAGCAACATCAAATATGAGCACGTATGAAAAACAGCTTTGCTAGCGCAATTATTTTGCCCATTTATCAATTAAGAGAACTATTTTCAGAACTTTTGGTTCATAAAGATACCAGTAACATTTTCTATATCACAAATTTGGACAACCTTGCTGACAAAAATTCCATCTTAACTGTGCACTGGTTATTTAAAACTGTTATTATTTCTTCATTTCAGCAGCTTCTGTTTTTTAAAATGCCTCAGCCACGAGCTAAGTCAGTATAAATATTGTATTTGTTACAAGAATGAACTCAAGAACCTTTGTGCTCTCTGAGCTCTCAGGGAACTGAGGACTCAGTTAGCTGGGCTGCACTCGCACTAATAGATTTACAGTGTATAACCAACAGGTCAAATTAGCCAGGCCAATCAAAGCAATCTGTGCTTTTAGGGAGGAGGTTTTTAAGAGACAGAAGCTAAAACTGAGCATTTCTGGTACAGGATATGAAGAGCCATTGCAACAGACAACAGGAGTAAAAAAAAAATACATTTTCTGAACAAGCATCCAAACAGATCCCAAAATAAAATGATAAATCTGCAACTGAGCATAATACGAGCACTTAAAGTTTGCATAGTTATGAACTTGCAGACTATTCACAGCCAAAATTTATCAGCTCCCATCTGCCCGAAGGAGCTTTACAGTGAGTTTCAGCCCCCTGCATAGCCTGTCTAGCCTGCAACTTTAGTGTTTTGGTTAATTGTCGCAGCTCTTAGTGAGCGGCCCTTCTCAGTCAAGAAGTTCTAAAAAGCCTCTGTACACTCCAGACTACACAGCAAGCAGCAGACAGGCAGAGAGTGGAGCATTAACTGCTGAGGAGCCAGATATTTTTGTACAAGTGCTGGCAGAGACCAAAAAAGAAAGACTTCACAGACTTCCAAACATATAGATATATAGAGATAGATAGTTTAAGCCATAATTCAGTCATTTTAACATTTGATATGAATCTGTAAAACATATTTAATTTGAGCAGAATTTCTTGAACAGCAGGTAATGTTGTTAATGTTTTGAAAATGTGAGAAATGTTCAACTACAACGAGTGCAGCTGAAGTTGCTGGATCATTGTGATCATCATAGATGGCAGATAAAGAGGTGCATACCAATAAACAAACCGCAAATGTCTCTCCTTGTACAAAAAAGAATTTCTCACCAAGCATTATCAGCTACACCGTCTAATTTTAAACCTAACACTACAACTTTACTGTGATAAGGCTGACACATTAGAGTGTTAGCCCAACAGTGAGATTATTTGAGTTTATTGCTCACTAACAAAGTGCAGATTTATGCACTAAATAACGACTTGTTAAATATCTGCAGTATCTCAAATACATTTAGATTTCTCCTGTTCGTCACGTGCATCCTCTTGTTGCAGCCTCAGCGATCTTATGCTCATGTTTGCAAATATTTTTTTCCCCTAATGTGATATGCATCCTGCTGGAGGCACTATCGCATGACCTTGTCCACAAGAGAACGAGCTGTGTGTGTTTGTCTGAGTGTTAGGAAGATGGTGTGTGTGTGCACATCACGCATGCATCCAAGTGCGACTTATGACTGTGTGAGCAAACTGCCGATGGGTAAAGGCGGCAGTATCTGGCTTACCAAAGATATTTGTGGAATGTCCTTTCTTGGCGATGGGCTTCAGCTCGTTGTGACCCCAGCCGTACTGTCTGTAGCTGTCCCAGGCATGTTTCATCATCTTAAAAAAAAACAAAAACAAAAAAAAAACAACAGTATGTTAGAAGAAGCAAAGTCCTCTGACATGTGTGACATCACTGTCACAAAAAAACAAAAGGGACACAATCATACAGTCATCATGGTGGTATGATTTCAAGTTGCACTAATATAATTTGCATTTGAGAATTACATTGGTTTATTTACAGCAGCTGTTGTAGCCTGGGTTAGTTGTCATAGGAACGTGAAATCCACCAATCAATTCAATGCAAAACAATAATGTTTTTCTACACACAGGCCCAATGGCAAAGCCTCGTCTTCTCTCTATATATCATTATATTGCATTACTTCCTTTCAGCCAATCATACAGACATCGGTCTACTGGACAGAGCAGAATAAGACTCTACTTTTCATATGAGCTTTGAAAAGAGGCTGGAAAAGAGGAGACTCAGGGAGGGGAAGGAGGATAAAAAGAGCAAGAGATTGGGAGATGAGCCCTGACATGGAGGCTGATGCTGTGAAGAGGCGCTCCAGGGCAAACAGAGAAGATGACACAGCCAAGGGAGGAAAGAGTGCCAGCTTTTACTGAAGCAGTGCTGCTCTCTATCCATTTCAAAACATTTCTCCCCCCCCTTCGCAACTCTTACATTGTGGCATCGACAACCTAAAAGAAAAAAGAAAAAAGGCACTTTTCCTGTCCATGTGGCTGTGTATTGTATATCACTGTCTCATTTTTATGGATATCTGCTGATTTCTTCCCCTCTGTTGCAGTCTGTCTACATGACTGTTACCTTATTCTGGTTAATGACAATCTCGGTTTTGACAAAGTGACTAAGATGTAGAGCTCTTCCCAATACCAATTCAAAGCTTGGGTTTCCCCAACTACAAGCTACAAAATTTACAAAAATGACAAAGTGCATCCCTGGCCCATAAAACATAGACCTGTCATTTTACGGCCACCAAGCTACGCCAGTTTCCCTCTCTGTCCAACAGCCTGCCTCTTTATGCCACCATGTGCAGATGAGCATCCAAATCCTCTTCCAACTTTCTCTCTCCTTGGAGCAGGCATGCAGCCAAGCTAATAAAGACAAGGGCCAGGAGTTTCATTGTGTTCTTGGCTTCGTGGCTTTCCATGACGCACTCCGTTCACGCACCGAGGATTATAAATCAAATTAATACGCACCAGGACATGGACACTTAAACGTTGGCTGACTCCCTCTGATATGTGTTGATTGGACGCTTCATCAAATTCTGATTGGCCCATATGCCAAGGACAAGCGCTGCAGTGCGGGGAGCTTGACAATGTTGACAAACTGCTTATTTAAAGGACCTTGGAATACTAATTGGACATTAGGCTACAAAATTCAGTGATTGATTCTGACAGCTACCGCTTGCCATCACAGTATCTTGGGAGATACATGCAAAGGATTGGGGGGAAGGGGGTGGATTGGCTTGCACTGACCCAGTGGCTGATGCACTCTACAATCAGAAGTAAAGCTCCCCAGTAATTTGCTGCAGAGAGGAATTAGCAGCCAAAATGAACACTCCTGTGACCTGTATTCATCAATATCCCTATGAAAGGGCACTGCAAGATGCTAGAAGGTGGCTATTAGCACCAAAGACATCATTATTATTATTATTTGGCTTTATGTTGTACTATGTAGTTCAGAGTAGGGAGTAGGAAATTCTGTTAAATTATCCATGTTCTTTCCACACTTCAAGTGTTGCTGGAATTAATCTGTTCACGGACACTTTTTTAAGAACTTACAAGTATCACAAATACCAATTTCATACCAGAAAACATGAAAAAGTTCAGTGTTTAAGCCAAACTGAACACAAAGCATCTGACACCGTGATAAACTGTGCAACAAAGGGTATGTTTGGGTAAATACACTGTGTTCACACCCACACTGCACCAAAGATTCCTCCACAAAATGTGCTGTGACACACGTCTTTACCTCTAGTCAGTGCTGCTGGTGATTACTTCTCTTTTCAGTTAGTACGCACTGTGAATTACTACATCTGGGAGTGTGGAGACATCCAACAGCTTGTGGTGTAGGATAAAGGGAGCCTGTTCAACTCAGGCCCAGTAGAACCCAGTAGAAACACAACGCTGTTTTTTCACATGATTCAACATCTTTTCTGTGGCAGCTGCTAATACTCATTATTATCTTGAATATACTTTTAGTTTTAAAAACCCATTTCTATGCTATTTTGCTTTTTCCCCCCTCCAACTCCTCAATTTGAGCTGTAACGAATGGACAAGCTAATGTTTTCATAAGTTTTTTTTATTGGACAACGGCGTTTTGCTTAAACCATTACTTACAAGATAAGAGGATTTTTCCCCCTATAAAAAGTATAAATTTGTAGCTTTCTCATTTGGAGTCTAGGCTGAATCTTACTATCTGCAAGTCTCCCAGATCCTGCCTCATTAGTACTTGTCATGACTTGGTAAACATCCTACTGCTTTTTTGTTCTGCCAGGTCTGAAGAACAAACTACTTCAGAAAATGCAGAAAAATATAGCATTTATCCAGGTATAACAGCCTGATGTGTTTGTTGTTGCATTGTTTTTTCTTTTTTCTGCTGAAGGCAGAAAACTGAAACCTGCAAGATGATGCAAGGGGTAGGACATAAGTGTTTTATTTATTTATATACGTTATCTGTCCAAGTAAACATCTCACAGATTAAAAATCTCTTTTTCCAAGAGTGGAATGAGAGCGCAGCAGAGTTTAGAAACGAGGAGGAAAATGTTTTGCGTTTGTCACTTGAAAACAGCTCATCAGAAAATGTCTTCACTCACGATCAATTATTATTGCGATTTTTGCGATATGCTGAGTATTGCAACAACATACCGGTACATTGCAATTTATCAGCTTAACATGTAAATTATGTCCTCAAAGTTAGACTGTCAATATTTATTTTATCCAATAAAATAAACAGATAATGTTATCTTACTTGGTTATTGTTTTTGCTACAAAATGGCATTATAAAGTATACCAATACTGCAACCAAAACCTGCCATAAATGTTTGGCACAGTCTGCAACTAATGAGGTCAAGTTGGCAATTATGTGCAATCTGTTTCTGATAATGCAGCAATTAACTGATAACTTGCTGAAAGCTAAGTGTGCCCAGTCTTGGATGCTCTTTGAGTCGAGCAGATTTCATGCAAGTCTGCTCAACTAACATCATCTCAGGATGGCTGTGCATGGGATGAGCCCTCTTGTTCATAGTATTCATTCAACTATTTAAATGTATTTATTAAAATACTGATATTTGGTGTATCAGCATCCCTTGACATGTATCAAGATATGGCACGTCAATCCAGAATACCAATATAGGAAGACAGTAGCACTTATTATATCTGAATGACTACATTAGCCAGTGATCGAAGCGCTCACTTGTAGTATAGAGAATTTTTAGAAACAATCTACTGACAATTTCTCCTTATTTTTCCAAATCCAGGCCATTTTTTAAAAAAATTAAAAAGTCATTAGTCATAAACTGGATCATCATCAATCAGCACACTCATCTCAGTAAGGCAGCTTGTCCCCATTTCAACTGCATGTGGAAACACACATTCACACATGGTTTCAGTGTCTGAAGACCAACTTATTAAAATCGTGTCTTGTTGTGTTCTGTGCCTAAGGATCGGGAAGCCTGTGACTGAAGGTTTTTATTATCGCCCTCTACAGTGTTTTGCTTATTTTCATGCTTCCCAGTTTCTATACTGCAACTGCAAAAGTATTAATCATGCAACATTATACACTCCAGCTCACTTTGGAATGAACTGGCAGCCCAGGAGTGGCCCTGTGTTATTAAGGTCAGAGCCAGAGAGAGATTAAAAACCTCTCTTTCCCTCCCACACCCTATCAACTGATGAGCTCGAAAGTAAAAAGTGAAGTCTCACACACGGTGCAGGGTTCGATGGAAAAGGCAGTGGTATTTCTCATTTGAGGAATTTATTTGGCCAGCCCACAAAAAAGATTTGTCTTTCCATTTTGGTTGAGGACAAAAAAAAATGTAAAAAGCAGTCCGAAGCGTAAAAGGATTTAAAAGGTTAAAGCAAATGGTGAGAAAATGTTCCACTGTGAGATACACTACCAGTCAAAACCTTCTAATTTAATGGTTTTTCTTTATTTTTACTACTTTCTACATTGTAGATACATACTGAAGACATCAAATATAAGAAGAAAGATATATGCAATTATGTAGCAAAGAAAACATTAATCAATATGTCTTATATATTTTAGATTCCTGAAAGTAGCCACCCTTGGCTTTGTTGACTACGCTGCAAACCCTTGGCCTTCTCTCAGTGACCTTCATGATGTAGCCACCTGAAATGGTTTCACTTCACAGGTGTGCCTTGTCAGAGCTTATTTCGTGCCTTCTTAATGGGTTTGGGAGCATCAGCTGTGTTGTGCAGAAGTTAGGTTGACAGCCCTTTTTGACAAATGTTAGATTTCATATTATGGCAAGAACCAATCAGCTAAGTAAAGAGAAACGACAGTCCATCATTACTTTAGGAACTAGATAAACTGTTCAGAGGAGAGTGTGTGAATCAGGCCTTAATGTTCAAATAGCTGCTAATAAACCACTACTAAGGAAAAGCAACAAGCAGAAGAGATTTGTTTGGACCAAGAAACATAAGGAATGGACATCTGATGAAAACCTGATGGAAATCTGTGCTTTGGTCTGATGAGTCCAAATTTGAGATCTTTGGTTCCAGCCGCCTTTGTGGGACGCAGAAAAGGTGAACGGATAGTCTCTACACGCATGGTTCCCACCGTGAAGCATGGAGGAGGAGCTGTGATGGTGTGGGGGTGCTTTGCTAGTGACACTGTTGAGGATTTATACAAATTGAAGGCACACTGCCACAGCATGGCTACAGCAGCATCCTGCAGCGACATGCCATCCCATCCAGTTTGTGTTTAGTTGGACCATCATTTATTTTTCAACATGACAATGACACCAAACACACCTCCAGGCTATGTAAGGGCTATTTGACCAAGAAGGAGAGTGATGGATTTCTGCACCTGACCTAAACCCAGTCGAGATGGTTTGGGATGAGATGGACCGCAGAGTGAAGGCAAAAGGGCCAACAAGTGCTCAGCATCTCTGGGAACTCCTTCAAGACTGTTGAAAACTATTTCAGGGACGACCTCATATATGCCAAGAGTGTGCAAAGCAGTGATCAAAGCAAAGGGTGAAGAATCTAAAATATAAAACATGTTTGGAGTAATTTCCCACTTTTTTGTTTACTACATAATTCTGTATGTGTTCATTCATAGTTGTGATGCCTTCAGTGAGAATCTACAATGTAAATAGTCATGAAAATAAAGAAAAACCATTAAATGAGAAAGTGTGTCCAAACTTTTGACTGGTAGTGTATGTAATAAATTACTGCAGCTTTGTAGGAATCTCTCAATATGTAATGCATTTAATTCTTCTCCAGAGTCAAGAATGCAAAATAAAACCCTGATCTCATGATAAATAGGCATTATTAAGACTGGCTGCTGACTGTTCACATATTTCAATCTGTATTGTATATATAGACATAAAATTGTAAATTTATCCCAAAGACACGATGTCTTCTTAAATGTTCTTTATTCACAGAATCCAAATCCCCAAATCAGAAAATTAGCTGTCTTAGTCAGAAAGGCAGGTTTGGCTCCATCTTCATGGGGCTACACAATGTGTTAAAAGATATGACCTTCACAATGGCAACCTGGTAGGCTGTTTGTGCCTGCCCTACACAAGAAGCACAATGTGCCTGTGGCCATTTCTTACCCAAAGTACCAACAGCCATCATTCAGACACCCTTTATGGCTCACGTGCCGCAGTCTCATACACACAAACACAATTACAATGTACAGTCATGGACAACCACAGGGCAATGGAATATTCATAAATCTCTTTCTAGCCAGCAGCTGCAACCAAGGCCATTACTTTTGCAATTATTTGGGGAAAAAATAATGTATGTTAAAAAAAATAATAAAAAAAAAAAAAAAAAAAAAAAAATCATCTCAGCTCACACAGAAACAGGACACAATGACAAGCTTTTGGTGGTTTGGGGAGCTGGAGAGTTATGTGCTGCTTAGAGTGACCTCCAGAGTCAGTCTGACTGATTTAAAGCACCCATCTGCCTGCCCTCATCTTTCTCATCTCCTTCCAACTCACCCCATGGAGGCCTCCTATCTGGCTTAACGGAAGTCCTTTCAGAAGACGCATTAGGGTGGTAAGAGTGTGACATCTGAATTGCCTCTTGCAGTAAATACATTCGTGGCACTTAAGCAGAGGGTGGCAATAAATTCCCCATGAAATTGAGGCAGTAAAAAAGTCAAGATAGGCTATTTTCAAACAGCTCTGAAGCCAAGAGTTCAAGAGATGGTGGCTCATAATATGGTTACCTCTGTGTTATGTATGGAACCTCCATCCAAATCAAACAATTTCCCCCATCATGACGACAATCCTATCAATCTCTGGACAAAAATCAACAGGGGCCATGTTTCCAGGAGACAATGAGCATGTCTCAGAAGCCATATTTTAATCCAAGTGGTGATTGCAAGTTATTAAAGGCATTTATCAACAAGTAGAGATTAGTAAACTCTTGCCTTATCTCTATTATAGTGAATTAAATGACTATCAGTGAGAGTAAGGCTTCCAGGTCCACGGGGAAGACAATGGCACCCTCTCACAGCAGCAGCCTTCCTCAACAGGACAACGAGCAACAATCCAAAAGCTTTTCCTGAACAGCTCAAGGTGCTGATCTTGCCAAACTCCAAACATCTCGATCTAAGCAAACATCCAAAAAATACACTAGAAAAGTCCAGAGGCCTGGCACCCCAGGTTAACCACAGAAGTTCTTTGTCCACGAGTTGTAGTTTAAAGACATAATAACAAAGTACAAATTATTAGGCAGCTAGTTTTAATGTTGTGACTAACACTTGCATATGGAACTACCAATGAGTAATGGCCTATGAATAACTAAACATATGAAATAACTCACAGTTTCAAAGGTAACGCATCATATTAACATTTTCAAGTCATAAAGAAGCTGCGATGTTTATGGATTTTATACTGATAATTTTTATCAAAGCTGAACTAGAAGAAATGACTAAGATTACAGGTGAGAACCAAGAAGATTATATTTTCCAGTGAGATATTTTAAAGGGGAGAGGATGACTCACCATAAGTATTAAGTGTAGAATAGAGTAAATATTGGACAAATAAATCAGGACTTTTTACATTATCTAACCATTTTTGCATTTTTTTAAATCAACCAAGTACACAAGCTAAACAAGCCTAAGCTTTACCACATCAAACTTGGAAAAGAACTGTGAGTGAACTTGACACTGTGACCATTTATGATAAACTTGGAGGCAAACATTTTCCACTATTTGAACATGCAGCTCATTTTCACATCCAAAATATTTACTACATACTGCTGACATAAAGTGTTTTCCAGGTGGATACATGAAATCGAGCTGTAGCCTTCAGTCTCTGAAGAAATGTATGAAAATACAGTGAAAAAACATACTGTTTATGTAAGCGTGTCTTTAGCAAGAACAAGACTAATCAAATTGAATGTACATCACACAGAAGAGGTCAGTCATGGAGTTGTTGCTCATGATTCAATACCAGTTCACAACATTTTAATATCTCTGCTTTGTGTTTTTGTATTGACTTAGAATTTCATTTCCTTGCGACACGAAACCTGGTGATTCATTTCTCTTGATGGTTTTGGGAGCAGGTGGCTGAAAGTCTTTTAAAGTGGGCTCTGTTTTGGTTTAGTGTTATGGGCAATAATGCACTTTGCACTGGAAATGTTGAATCATCATCCTGTCCACATTTAAATGCAGTGCTTACAAAGTGTTCTTAAAGAGCAGAACTGCTGAATAAATATGAAAGTTCAGGTAATCACTTGCACTCTGGAGCTTTGTCCATGTAAGCAGATGTCTGCACACCCAATGCAGCGAGGCCCTTGAATGCATAATGATCTGCATAGTGTATTGTAACAATGACTTGGATAATGGCTTTCAATCTGTATTTTAACTGTCTACTGAGTGATTTGTAGCTGCTGTGATAAGCGCAACTACTAAACTAAGGAAAGGAAAAACAGTAAGGAAATGTGTGTTTTATTGACTATTTCTTTGCTCTAACAATGCTTCTTGGCAATAAATGTTGTAGGGCTGGAAAGCCTGTCATTTCCCCTTAAATGGTGTCACATTTGCATTTGTGGGTTGAGCAGCAGAGTTGAGTATGCGAGTTGTGCCCAAGAAAAACTTGCCAAATCTTCTCTTTCGATGCCAAACAGCTTATTCTGCTATTGGCTTGTTTGGTGCCATTTACTGGACTGAATGATTCAAGATTGAAAAAACAATTGGCAATTTAACAGTTTATTTATTTGATAACCAGAATCATCCACAGCCACAACAGCCTGGCATTTGTCACAAGTCTGCCAGTGTGATTGTTCTGGTAACTCTGGCACAAACAGAACGCCCAGGCTGATCCCACAAGAGTTCAACGGAGTTGAGGTCAGGACTGCAGGCAGTCCATTCCATTCTCTCCACTCCAAAATTCTGGAGGTAGTCTCCGATAAACCCTGTTGTGTGTAAGCAAGCGTTTTCATCTTGAAGGACAGAGTTTGGCCCCAGACTGTGGAGATATGGGACTGCCACTCTTTGTAGAATCTCATTCTGATCTCTCTCAGCATTGAGATTGTCTCCAATGATGACAGGCCTCATTTTTCCCATGACTGAGATGCTGCCCCACACCATCATGCTGCCTCCACCAAGCCGTTACCCTAATGGTGCAGCAAACAGCATGGCGTTCTCTGTGTCGTCTCCACACTTGTGTTTAAGCCACTCTTACAAGCAAACTGCTGTAGGCAGAATTTGGACAAATCACTGAACATAATGTTCCTCCACATGTTCAGATTCCAGCGCACATGTTGCTGACACAAGCGCAATTGGGTCTGACGGTGAACAGGAAGTCATGCCAGGCCTCCTGGTAGCCCGATGAGACTGGGGATTGGCTGTGTGCAGTCTGTTCTGGATTGACTGGGTAGAGAGCCATCAGCCATATCATCCTGCAAACCTTGATAGTAGTTCTGTAGACGACTACCTACACTTCTTAAGTGCAGACAGAGTGAGGAAACTGTTTTTTTGTCAACTTCTTGTACATCCTTCGTTATATGGAACTTGGCTTTCAATTTGTAGATGATACTAGCTCTCACTCCAAATAATGCTGCGTGTCTTGGTTTTGCAAAAACTCCAGGCTGAAGTTGCCCTATGGGCCATATTAAGATCAGTCAAACGTTGCAGGGTTCATGCTCACAGGTGCTGCTAATCAGGCGCTAATCAGGCACCTAATAGTCAGCACCTGGGATGTAGAAAATCAAAACAAGAGTCAATGACAGAATAATCTGTTAATTACCCCACAAATGCATTTTTCTTACAAATGTGGCACCAATTAAGGAGACGAAGCATTGTTACAGAAGTAACACAGAAGTTATCCAAACACAAATTTTCTTACTTTTTGTGCAACGTTTATATAAAATATATATCAAATAAAGCATCCACTGCAGAAAGGTTGTTTTGGAAAAAAATACTTTCCTTTGTTTGAGCAGTATGAAAGATCTAATACTTCTTGGGGGAAAAAATCCATAAAATGTCACTTGCTGTAAATTTACGTTATAGGTTTGATGTGTACTAGCACCCTTGTAGTGCTATTTCTATCCTCAAGAGAGTATGAAGTCAATATTATTGTGAACAAAGCCAAGATAAGGCTACAATTGCTTTGCGATAAAAGACAATTACTGGTGAGTGGAAACTTTAATTATGAAGTAGCAACATAGATGTGGTAGTTTGCCCTGGATTCAGGTGCACGCTTGATTACAGCTGACACCGGAGCTTGAAGGAAAACACTCAGATTTTTCCATTCATGTTTCTCTGATTGCTAAGCTTGGAGAAGGACTGAAGAATCACAACCTAATTCAATCTTTTACATAGAGGAGAACCACACAATTCCCCCATGAGAAAGCACTTTGAGACAGAAAGTACAGTCCAGTTGCAGCTTTCTACCCCTCTCGTTCATCAATTGAGCCAGTTCTGAAATGTCAGACAGTTTCCTGAAAGTACAAAAAAGTTTTTTTGCCATTCTTGCTCACTCTTAGGGGGGGAAAAATCCAGTTTGATGTATGATGCTCATCCGTAAAAGCACAAGATATCCACACAAAGACAAGTGATCAAACCGAGTTACACACATACATAAAGGCAGGCAGATATTTTGTAAACAGACAAGATAAGGAGGGGGGGGAATCACATGACTGACAGCGAAAAACAGATTTCACTGTCAGCCCTGTGGTTTTACTGGAAGGGAAGAGATGAAAAGATTAAACTGCTGTCATTTAGACTTTTCTATTGTTTAAATGATAGGAAAAAATATTAGAGATAGAGCAGTTGTACTGTGGCAGCAGCCCAAAGGGACAGATGACCATTGTAAGTCGAGCCTGTCCTCTGCCACTTTCAATGTCTCTCTCTCTCCATCACCTGAGGTCTAATTGGTGAGGCTCATTATGCCTGTCCTGTACTTAAAACAATCAGGATGCTCTCTGCCTTTCACCCGATAAAAGGTATTCAACACCAGCTCTCCAGCAAAGTGCAGTTAAGCTCTTAGTTTTGGCTGACAGACATGCTCTACCATCAGATATTTCCAGAGGTATCAGCTAATGAATCAGCAACGCGGAACATATACTACCAGCATTGGCTACTCCTACACTTCCATTTAACCTTCTTCAGCAAAACTGTTTATAGCAGATTAGGAACCCAAAAGAAAGACAGAAAAAAACTCTGTGTAAGGTAAATAACATACCTCCAAAACCGAGTAGCCCACACTGCAAAAGCCTGGTTGTGTTTAGATTTTAAGCGTAAGGTGGAAACAGTTATCAGGTTCCTGTCCGAGGAGCTCAGGCAATGCACTGGGACCCACTGTTGGGTCTCCATCCAATAGGCAAGTGGAGGGGGTAGGAGGGAACAAACAATTTCCCAGAACTTACCGGAAACAAGTACAAGTGAGATTAACAAATGACAGAGGAGAAAACACACACTTAATTTTTCATTCAACCAGTTCAGGATAACAGGGCACATGACAACATGGCCAATAACTTTAAAATTGTTGAGACAACGTTCAGCAGAATCTGAATGTTCAATCTGTTGGTTAAGGCTACAACTGCTTTGCGATAAACGACTATTACTGGTGAGTGGAAACTTTAGTTATGAAGTAGCAACATAGATGTGATACAGCAGTAGATTTTTTTTCCTTTTCTATATGTGAACAAATCTCAAAAGTACCCTTTCTTAAGAAAAACTCTCCGAGCTTTATCTTACTACTTTAAATTATTCTTTTCACACTCATCTGGTAGCAGGACAGTGAACAAGTACGAGTTAGAGCAAAGCAATACTGACAAGTGGAGCTGGAAGGAAGAAAACAAGGTCATCGTCAGGGATCGTCATGGTTACTCTTCATTTTTTCAGTAAGGTACAGTACTCTAAACTATTCTGTGTACATGCACAGTATGTACACATACCTGTATGACATGATTAATTACTGAAGAAAGAAAAGCCTAACTATGAAAAACAAAGGTTGGCTAGGACCCAACAAAGGTTTGTGGTCAGGGGTTTGTAACTTGATGATCTGGGCATGACAACATAGCAATTCCTATAGGCAACCTGGAGCCAAGTCATGAAGGGTTTTAAATGTAATAGATAAATCAATTCCAATTTATAGACAATCTAATGTATGATAGATGACCATTCTGCAATGTACTGAGTATGACAAAATCACTGTGTAGTGATCATCATCGAGTTACTCTGATTTCTACCTCTATTAAAGAGAGTCGTCTTTTTCCAAACTTCAATGGTGACTTGTAATGATATTCAAATGCTTTCTGGGTAATCTAACACTGATACGCCATTACAGCTCTCCTATTGTGGTTAGTATTTATTAGTATGTAAGAACATTACTGTAGACTGTGAGCAAACAAAGTATTCTCCTTACTAATGGAGCGGAAAAGCAGTTCAGCCAGTATTAATATTTAAACTAAACCTTTACTTGTATTGTTGCACTGTGATATGAGTGACTGGACCTCAACACATCTGACAAAAGCTGTGACAAAATACTGCTGTCTCATCAGATCTCTGATCCTCAAACTAGGAGAGGGTCCCATTGGTGAGGAATATCCTTTTTTCCAGGATAAAACATCAGAAATAGGTAAGCCAAAAAGATGAAATGAATGAATGATTTCTGTACAAAACCTAAACAAATGACAGCAGCAACAGCACAGTAATGTTACTTACAGGTGCAAATCAGGAAAAGGCACATGACAATCAAGGCAGTACGCACAATATTCACCAAAAGGAAGACACACAGGAACAAAAGAGGAAAAGATGCAAAATGTCTATGTCCCTGAGTTAGTTTGACAGAACCTTTGGCCTTAAAAAAAAAAAAAATCAAAATAGGCAGAACCTTTCCTCCATTTCTATTTCTCAAAGGCATGTCCACCTGTGTGTTTAGAGTTGCCTCCAGCTATGGCCCTGGACCTCTAAGACTTGTGCTTACTGCCAATACGGTTCATTGCAGTAACATCCAGATAACGAAGCAGGGAAAAAGCTCTAATTATTCCAGCCTGGGAGCACTCGTGTTTTATTCCAAGATGGTTACCTCCAGTGCTAACATTGTGCTGTTGAAATAATCTATGCTGTGAATTATAATATAAATTATGTTTCTTGCTAATGAGCTCAGCTTTCCAGACGCTTGCTTCCATTGTCCTGACAGGAGATGATTCTGCGACTGGGGAATTTAGATTTTATGTTTTACTATGTTTCATTTATAGAAGACAAATGGCTTTAATGATCAACACTCTCCCCTCTGGATTAGTGTTCTGTTTTTCAAAACCTTTCTTCTGCCCTTATTATTTGCTCGCACATATCGTGTGGATATTGCCTTCTCCTGGAGGGATGGATTGTCAAATGTCACCACTTAACTTCTTGCTGCAAAAGGCTGGTTACAAGAAAGCATTAAGCCTTACACAACCAAACATGATTGCCTCAACAGAAAAAAAAAAAAAAAAAAAAAACTGCTTGTAGCTCAGCCACAATACATGGTCTAAAGGAAGTAAAACACAGATAACACAAAGCCTGTTTATATTGTGTAGATTCTGTCTTTCCCTCTAGCCTACTTGTTCTGTTAGACACAAATAATACACAGTGTTGTCTGAAGATGAGAAGTGCCCGTTGTTCAGCAAATCAATATGGAAATCCTTATGATTTTATTAAGACTTGTAGCTACCAGTGAGGGAGAATCCTTCGAGGAGACTTTTAAATAATGCTGAATAAAGGAGCTGAGTGTTAAGGGGAAGGATTTAATAGTAAGAAAGAGGCTGAGGTGGAAACAAAAATAATTGAAAAGAATGATAAGATCAAAATAGAAAGAGAGAATGAGGGCTAAGAGCAAGAGGAGGGGAAGACTTGGAGAGCCAGAGAGAGTGTGAAACAGAATGATGAAAGCTAAGCTGTGCCCTACCCCGGAGGCAACTGTGCTACAAACACACACACTTGCAGTATAGACCCAGTGTGCAGACAACATATGAGGCCATCTGCCAAACACTATTAAGGCTTTGAAAACACGACTGGGGGAGGACACCTGTGAGAAAGACGGAGATTTGACACAAGAGATGGAGGAGAGGACACTCATGGGTTCAATTGCAGATTTTTCACGTCTCCATCGGAAACCTTTTCTGTGTCTTTATGGGCCGATGCACCTGGATAGCTGCACCTTTTAGACAGCACTTAAAGAGGGCTGCTTTGGTCATTGATTTATCTGGGCTTTACAGCCACAGTCCATAGCTCTGTAGGGAAACACACACAGGTGCTACCTCCAATATCAGCCACAAATCTGTAATCGTTTGCTTTTGCTCTGCAGTCACATTTGACCGACTGTTGAGCCAAGTCGCCAGTCGCTTCTACGCCCCTCAGACAGTACATTGTCTGCTGATGATCCAAAAATACTGCATTGTTGACTGAACATTTTCATGTTTAATCTATTGTCCACTTAGATTAGAGCTTCTGAAAATAGAACCTGTATTAAAATGGGCAGAATTGCTAAACGCTTTGGACTGGACTTCAAGCCTGGAAGTCTGCGCTTCAATCACATTTTAATTTTTTGATATCAAATCCACTGTCCAAATACTTACAGGCCTAAATGTAAGATACTGTAAGCCTTTGTATGTTGAGCATTGTGTTAGCAACTCTTTAACAGTAACATCTCAGCACATAGACACTGTGACAACATGTTAATATCACTTAACAACTGGAACTCACATCTGTGCCCGTCTCTCATCTCTAGGAGCTACAGTACTATAGATTAAGAAGCAAATCGTGTTTTTCACCCTTTTGCTTTAAAGTGTTCATGACATCCTATTCTATAAACTGTCTAGAGGCAGTAGTGTTTTTTAATATTATTAATGTACAAATTTTAGTACTCCTTTAAGTGAATAATGCCTTTGAACCACAGTCTATTAACTCCAGCCACCTTATTTCAACAGCTCTGGGCCAACAATACCTCATGATGTGACAGGAATAGACGGCAACAGTCAACAGTCAAATTCATTCACTTCTTTTTTCTTTCCATCTCCAGACACAGGTTTAATGGCCGCTGATGTCTGGGTCACATAATTAGCTGAATAGCTAAAGAGCACAGAGCTCTGAGCTACTGGATGTTGGGGTAGGGAGATGGGGGGTGGTGTCAATGAAATACGCATTTGGAAGTCATAAAAGCAAGTTCTTTTCTATTTCTGCAGCAACAAAGAGCCTGAGCAGCATGACTGGTCAAAAAAGCAGAAAAATCACGACGTTGGATCGGACCGATTTCTGTGACTGCCAAACCCTGAGCTGGACTGCAAAAGCTCAAAATTGTAGTCTTTAGCGTTAACCAGTAAACACCATGTTATTTCCAAATTGCAGTGCTTATGGAAATTAAAAAGATGCTTTATTTGCATTTTTTAAAAAGTACCCATTCTCGTCTATTAGATTTGATTTTAATAATCTGGTATTCCTGTTCAATGAAGCACCAAATAATATTAATACCTTCAGCTTTAGCCTGTTTTAAATCTTCACATTTTTGTCAAGACCAGCAATTAACAGAACACAAATCCATAATACAGCGCCTGCTCATGAATTATAAGTGTGGCAACAGCTATGGAGAGCCAAAAAAACCAAAAAACTGAAAATGAGCATTTTCCATCTAGGAAAGCTGTCGCCTGTCGATATAGAGCAGAGGGAGAGCACTGAAACCTTCAAGTACATTTGAATACAGCAAATGATTTAGTTTACTTTTATAAGTGGACAGATAACCGGTGAATAGGTAAAACACTATTAAGTTATAACTTTTGTCTCATTCTTTAATCCTTTTATCAGTGTCCTGTAGTGTTTCCAAGTCGTTTAAATGTGTAAACACTGAAACAGTAGGAAAAAACATTGTATGTTGCTTTTATTGACGAGTGTTTTATGTCAAAGTTCTATTTTGTGTTGGCTGGTTTTCAACAAATATATATTTAAACCACAAAACAAGAAACTTTTATTTTCTTACAAGTGGTTGCTTGAGTTTTGAGACCAACAGACAACTTCTTACCCAGCAAACAATCCAAACTGATTATACAACCGGAAACAATAATTTGCAATCAGTGATCCTTCGGAGCCACGGACTGAGCGCAGATGTCAATTTGAAGCAAATCAAAATAACTTCGAAACTGATGCAGGAGAAACACTGTCAGAAAAAAAGTCAGGCGGTTGAAATAACGCCATGTAATCTGGGTGGTAACAGCCTGCTGACTGTCTACATACAACATGAACAATGACAAGAAGATGGAAGCTGAAACATCTCTTTGGACTTGACTTCATGGCAGCAAAATGCAGGCCAAATGGCTGCCTCTAGCTGGGATTTAAAAGAGGAAAAAAGAAAAAGCTCCAGCTCCACAGTCACAATTGTTTTGCAGAGTGTGATTAGACTTTCTCCTTGGAATCACAAGGCAATCAGGAAAAGGGGAGTGTACTGTGCCGTAGCCCATACAGCTGCTACTTTCTTGCTCATTTGGGAGTGTTCGGCATTCTCTCTGAATGGTAATTATGAAAGGAACAAAAAGGGGCCTTTAGAGACAAAGGCGGGTTTGGAGTGAATGGGCCCTGCTCCCATACGCCACGAGTGTTCTGACTCCAAGTGCTGTTTCATGGGAGACGATATGAGGCAATTATGCAGGAGAACTTGCAGGGGGCGAGAAAGGAAGAGGAGCACGGAGAGGGAGATATGCTGGGCCTGGCATAGAGAGCGGGACCAGATAGCACCATCTGCATTCTGCACATGCACTGTCCGTCTGGCTCGCTGTTGCTTTCAATAAAAGCTGGCGCTCAGGCAGACAGGCAACAGAAAAAGTATTCAAATATACAGTACAGAGGAGGACTCACTAGGCCGCACATACACCACACACCAATCCTGTACTTTACTGCAAGACTGGGCTTCATGGGATTTAATGGCATTGATTTAACTATGTTAACCAAAGCTGCCACAGTGAAAGGAGACATAATATCGTAAGTGGTATTATACTGTAGGTCCCATGCTGGAAAACGCATACAATGGCACCTGCGTTTCTCAACACACCAACAAATCTCCATTTCCTGCAAATAAAATCTCTAGCAAAAACTAAGACAAGATGCATTTGCTTAAAATGGAAATATGTGATTAAAAGTGCAAATGTTTTGCAGCGCTGCTGTCAAAGAACTGAAAACAAACACTAACTGTATGTAACAGCTGAGTCTAATAAGCTATGAATATGAAAACGAGTTCTTTCTTCTTGCTGCATTAACATAACCATATCAAAGCAAAAGGGCTTGAAATCGTTTTCATCTGAATTTCTAGATCACTGATGTGCACTTTACATTTTTTTTTCCACCTTTCCTGCGTGGGAGGGCCATTTTTGTTTTTGCTCTCAGTGGGGGGGTTGAGAAACAGAGATTGAGTTCTTATTTAAAATCAAATCAAATCAAGAAAAGAAAGAAAAGACCGATCACGTTACCTCTCTTATCTTGTCTCGTTTCTCTTTGACGTCGGGTTCTGGGGGCTCGCCGTCACTCACGCCCACCACCTTAGGCATGGGTACCGGCGGCAACGGTTTGGGCCCTACGTCCTTCTTTTTCAGGTCCTCCATCACTTTGTTCTTCTCCGTCTGAATCTCGGCCTTGAGCTCCTCACGTGACTTTCGCAGCTTCTCCTTTGCCTCCTGCAGTGCTCGCTCGTGGTCTGCACGGATCTTATCCCGCAGGCTCTCCTCCTCTTCCCTACAGGAGGAAGGAAAAAGATAAGCTTTAATTCTTTATGCTCTGCTTTGATTCCCATTAGACCTCACAAGTCGGTTGCTCATCCCCATGGTGAATTAGAAGGGTTACTGTAACCATAGCTAACACACACAAAAAAAAACATTTGGGAAAGAAAGGTGTGCAGAGGGACTTGTGCTTGAAATTAATTAAAGATGGGCATTACAAACAAACTCTGACCCTCTAGGAAGTTGATATTTCACTATTTTTGGAAAATAAAACTAAAATATTTATGTTTACATTTTTTTACATTGATATTTAATAAACTATTTGATTTCTTAAGGTCAGCAGGTTGAGGATCACTGCAACAAACATCTGCAGGAAACCATTTTACCCAGATGATAATGAAAGCACAAACAAACATCAGTTTCCCAGGAGAAACCTAACCCCAACCCCATTAATCTGCAGTTACATCAGCTCCAGGAAATGGGACAGGTGTGGAGGAACAAAATAAGGAGACCAGCAATGGCAGAATGACAAACATCATCTGTGGTTCCACATGACGGTACAAGCCCTAGGGTGTTGACAAGGCTCTACCCCGCGAGGATGTGCTTCAGTAATGAAAAACAAACATAGCGGGGAGCTGAAGCAAAGGTGACAGGAGGCCGATGACACTCTGCTGTTCTTCTGTGGTCACTGAAGTAAGGAAAAACTGAAAGACTCTCTTTGAATCTCTCCCTGCCCTCATCGGGTTTACACAAATATAATTTCAGCCACATGTCAGCTGATACGCAGCAGAGGTTAGCTCTTTGAGTTGCTGACAAATCAAGACACAAAATGAATGATCGGTTCAGCTGGAGATACTGGAAGTAAATAACCACCATTACATTTATGTATAAAAATGTATATTTCTTACATTTGAAATTACAAATTTCATTATAGTAAATTCTAGCTTAAAACCAGCTTTTTGTTCCCTTTATATGCTACATTATTTGATTTTTGTTTTACCAAATTACAGGCTGCTTATCAAATATGAAAGAGATATGACCCATCTTGAAATCAAAACTAAAAAAAGAATATATCCGCACACAGGACACACACTACAGACTCATTGCCTTGACACTTGACTCTAAATTTTCATTAACCTTGATGCACTGCTTTAGTTGTCAGTGGCCTAAATGCTTTAAAAAAACAAAACAAAACAAAAAAAACACAATAAATGAGGAATCTTCAAACAACTTGCTTGCACTTCATCTGACTGCAAACACGTGCGACTGTTTATTAATGACCTTCAGTGTGACAAACACAGGAAATGTGGGAGGAACCGATAACCTGCTGAGCTCCATGTGGACTCAGCTGCAAGTCTCCCCAGAGTAACAGTTCAACATCTCTAAGAAGATGAGAAAAACAACTCACTGGGTGTGTGTGCGTGTGTGCGTGTGTGTGTGCATATTAAAAAATGAAAAACTTGAGCCTTCAACACTACACTATGTATTAGTTTGATTTCAAATAAAATCAATAATCCTGTAAAGTGCTGCAGCTATTCTACAATAACAACATTACTTTACTTTAAAGTCTGGTGAACAGCGTTTAGCACAAGTTATGCCAAAAAATTTTCCCGTGTTTGTAGAATGCTTTTTAGTGTTTTCTATATCAGCAGTTAGGCCATGAATACAAATAGGTCACGAACAACAGAAAAACAAAAACCTAAATGTTCTATATGTGGCTTTGTTGTTTGTAGACCTGCGTGTGCTCGTTAATTTACTTATTTAGAACAGAATAGAATAGAATAGAATAGAATAGAATAGAATAGAATAGAATAGAATAGAATAGAATTCAACTTTATTGTCATTGCACATGTCACAGGTACAGGGCAACGAAATGCAGTTTGCATCCATCCAGAAAGTGCTTTAGTCGTGATATAGATATATTACAATATATATTAGCAATAATAGAGATGTGTAAGTATGTTACAGAAATGGGTCTATTATGGTATGTTATAATGTACACAGTGTGAAGTATGTTATGAATATTCTATAACTATAAGTATGTAGAGGCTGTAGTGAGTACAAGCTATGTACAGGATATAAATATGAAATAAAAACTATACAGAAATCTGAGATATACAGTTATACAGAAATGTGAACTATGTAAGTTATAAACAGTTGTGGGATTAAAATTATCGTATGTACAGAATGATTATTTACACAGAACTATATAGTGGTAAAAAGTGCTAGTTGTTTGTGTATGTTCAGTCCATGAGTTTAATGTGGGTCAGATGTCAGGAGGCAGAGTTCATGAGTCTGACAGCTGTGGGGAACAAGCTGTTCCGGTACCTGGTGGTCTTAGTCCGGAGGCTCCTGTAGCGCCTCCCAGAGGGCAGGAGGGTGTAATTATTAACTTGTAATGTTTCAGCGTCCAGTTTTCAGCCCGTGTTGTTTCTTATTCGTTATCAATTTCCAGTCATGACTTGGGTATTTTCCTTCTGTTCAGGTGTTTTTCTTGCACGTTTACATGCAGGCGTGTACATCCATTCTCAGCCCGAGACTAAAATTACTGCTAAACAGGAAGAGAAAGAAATGGGAAGCAGAGTGAGGTGTGAGACAGCCTGCATTAGAGCGGATGTCTTTATTGTACACCTGGTTGATAAAAGGTGACGATATAACGTGAGCTAACTTCACAAAGAGAGGAAGCCTGTCCAGACCCATAAGAGCACTATAAGGAAAGAGAATGTTTAGGTGTTGCTCCTGTATGAGAGGCGCCATACTGCATGAAGCCAGACTTATGCTCCTTGTTTTACATCCATACCAAAGATTTAAAAAGAATAGAAAAAAAAGAAAAGAAAAAACTACTGACAAGTGGTGCGGTTGCTTCATGGATGTGCTTAGGTTATTTCTAAGCATTAATCACACACACACACACACACACACACACACACACACACACACACACACACACACACACACACACACACACACACACACACACACACACACACACACACACACACACACACACACACACACACACACACACACACACACACACACACACACACACACACACACACCATTAGTCTGCTAAGGAGGCAAATGTCAGCAATGCTAGCACCAGCAGCCTTCTTTCCTCCTCCTGTGCAGAATGCCATGCCTAATGAGAAGTGCAGACAATGGCTGACAGTTTTAATTGTTTTCAACGTTAGGTTTCACTCCACTACAAAGGGATCCCCCTGTCGTCCCTGTTTCTGGGGCTAAGCTAAAGGACCAAAACAGCACAAACATGAACAAGAGCAGTGCATACACAGGTTGTTAAACCAGATGTTAAACAAATTTTTCACTCTGCTACCAGGTGCAAATAAACTGCTACTCCAAAGTGTCAAATATGGATGAACCTATGCGCGCATACGAGTTGCATGCCTCACTGCACGCAAGAGTCAGATTGCATACATCTATGGACAAAGAGGCAAAGCTGACAGATCAGATGGACATGGAATAAAGGCAGTAAAGAGCTAACAAAAAAAGAACAAATGTATTAACCCTGTGATGGACTGCTGACCTGTCCAGGGAGTCTCCCCTCCCTCTGTGACAGGTGAGTTTAATTGGACAAACAGTTAAGGAAATATGCAGGCGAAAAATTACATGGGAAAAAGAATAGGGCTATAAGACAAGGCTGGATAGAGGCTGTGTTTGATCACAGCCCATGTTTCCCGTTACACTAACCTGTTTATGTTCGACTGGAAGTGCAACCTTTCCCAAGCTGAACTTAGCAACAGACTGGTTAAACCCTGGCCAGTTCAGTATATCCCACTGTGTGGGTAGGAGGGAAAAAAAAGGTGCAAAAGATATGTAGAACAATAACGAGCAAACAAAGTGTGAAGGAAAGCAGCGAGATAAGAGACTGTGACAGAAAATAAAATGTTTTATACTAATTATCCTTCAAACGGCACAGTGTGCATCCATTTTCTAAGTCTGTCATGATGCTGGATGTGTGGCCAGCAGAGACCAAAATAAACAGCTCCAAGTTATGCAACATCGCCCTGGAAACAACTCATAAATATTCATTATTGCAACTCAGCGTGTCTTGACTTTAATTGATAGAAAACACATTAAAAAAAAAAAAACAGCATGGTATTTACTGTGAATGCAGGTGAATGCACACATTGTTAGCAATGTTTCAAACATCCTGCATTTGCTTTGTAGGGATTTCATGTATGTATTGTACAGACTATAATCCTGCCTGTGTGTCACTATATTATCTGTGATTTGTGTGGGTGTATGCGTGCACATCTGCTTCCTCTATTTTGGGCTCTTTGATTAGGTCTCAGTGTTACAGAGCCTGCACTCTTGGATTTGGATTTTGAGTGCACGTACAGCCAAATGGATGACAGTATAGTCAACAGTACAAGGTTTTTCCTGCACACAAAGAAAGGTTTGCCTATCTCAGGACTGTAGTAAAATATTCAAGCATTTTTTATGTGGGTTTTCACTTTTCAGGAATGAAGTTTTTGTATCAAGTGGCCAGAAATTCTCCAAATAATAAGGAAAAGTGCTTCAGTGGCTCCTTTATTGCGTTCTTTAGCTGAAGATATAGTGTGCCATCCTTTATGAAAGGAGTCAAGATAATGCCATCCCTCAAGTCACAGCAAAGCACTATCCGAACATGCATGAAAACGATCAACATAACAAACTAGTTGAGGACATGCAAATGCTACTTGCACTTGCATTTTCCACTTCATGCAATAAATTACACATCTACTACTACTAAACTACTACTACTGTAAACCCATTAAACACACAGGCTAACTATGAACATCATGCTGCTATAATAAAGAAATTGCCGCAGACTGTGTGGTCCTTACTGAGGTTTGAGAGGCATTTCAATTTGGTTCATAACAGATCTGATACCAGAAACAGGTGAAAACTCATTCAGTCCATACATATTGCTGAGAAAAGAGTTCAGCTCAGCCCTATTTCATCACCAGTATCATCGAGGAGCAGAATTATGTAGATCTCAGCTCTAAACACTCAAAATGAGGACAGACCTAATATGTTCCTCCTTCTTTAAAATTCCAACTTGTGCAATGAGATGTTATTTTTTTAAACAACTTGTTCTGTTCTGCATAAAACAAGGTCACAGTATTTTTTCAGATTTGTCAAACAATCAATTGTTCTGTTCTGATCATAAAATCAAGGTCAAATAAAGTTTTTAGGGTAGGAGTAGGGCTGCAATTAATCGTTAGAAAATCGCGATCTCGATTCATTGTAGTCTTTTCAACAAGCCAGACATCCAGCATGATCCAGGACGTTAAGGAGTTTTCTGCTCAACAAATGACAAGGCGGGGCCTTATACCACGTATACAGTTGCCGTGTGATTCAAATTGGCAGGGAAAAACAACTGTGAATCAGATTTGTCATTTCCTAAGTCCTCATCAATTTTCTTTTATACTTGATCTCAAAGAAATGGAGGCGTTTTCACCTGATCAAAGTCAACACTGTGCAAAAAGTTTTTGATCAGGACAAACGCATACAGTGAGTCATTTTTTCTATTGGACTTCTCTAAACGTGTCGACAATGGTGGAACTTTCAAGCAAGCATTGTGAACCACAAAATGTGAGGCAAATTTTTATCCTTGTTTTTATGTTCAGTTTCAACTGTTACGAAGTTGATGACAGCTAAATGTATTTGTCCAAAAATCGTTTCAATTCTAAGACAAAAATAAATCTGTTCATTAGCAGTTATACAACTATGCATTGTGAGGGAGGAAAATGTAAAATGTATTTGTCCAAAAGTTTAAGACAAAAATAAATCTGTTCATTAGCAGTTATACAACTATGCATATGTGAAATTGCATAACATTATGATTTCAGTGCAGCATAATCAGTCTCCGACTCCAACCAGAGCACTAGATGCTAACTCATGTTATCGACACAGTAAGCCCAGAAAAAATTAAGCACACCTACCTACTTCTTCACTATAACTAGTAGGTAAGAAATTACCTCACAGAAGAATCTGTTGTGAACCTCAGATGTACACATGCATCAGAGGCCAAGGGCTCAATGTGAACCTGGGGCAGGACAACCATCATCTTTGCCATTACCCATACATTTTTATTTAGTATTCTTTGATGAGACATCTCCCTCCTATATGTCTCTGTTTAAACTGGCACCACCTCTGTGGGAGTAAGATTCTGCTCCATGCGTTTGCAAACACAGACAGTCAGAATGCTGTCCCTGAGGCACAAACACCAAAAATTACAGACCAGTGCACACCACCACTTCTGCTGAATTGCTCCAACACAGACATAAGCCTCCTGCGAACTCTTCTCCCTCCCTGTGCATGCCCCTCCTCCTCCTCCAAATTTCATCTCACGCCACTCTTTCCTCTTCCTGAGCCATTATCAAGACTCACTCTAGCATCACCGGTGAATCCCTTTGAGTCTCATATAATGTCAAACATGCAATTAAGATCAAATCAACAACTGCCTGACTCAATAACCTCAATTACCTTGAGAAAGACAAGCACAGACTGAAGATACTGTGTACCCAAGTGACCGTGCTGTGCCTCGCCTATAGTTTTACTTATCTGCTCATGTTTCTCGCCCCGATGCCTTAAAATATGAATGAATGAAGGCAGGCCCCACCTCCCTGATCAGCTGTTGCGCTCATGTCAGCCTAATCACTTCCATATATCATCAACCTTCCTTGCTGTCACTGAAAGTTAATCTTCAGTGGCTTCATGAAATCTGCTGCTCCGCATCCTTTTCCATGGCAACTGAAGAGAAGCAGCAGTTGTCCAACTGCCTGGTGGGGTATCTAGGACAAGTTTTTTTTTGTTTTTGTTTTTTTAAACTGAGGAAAGACAAGGTTCTGGGGAAAGCAGTACAGGCTACAAGCCATGTTTCCATAGTAACACACACACACACACACACACACACACACACACACACACACACCACAGACAGCAAGTCAACACTTAATTACTTAATTGACTCATTTATTCATGGGACTAAGACTGCTGGGCTATTAGTGACTGCACAGTGCCTGTGCAGCTGCAGGGGGAGAAATAAATATGAAGAATGCTTTTAAAATAACAACTAAGAGTTAACATACAGGGGATTATAATCAAGTCAGATTTTACCTTATCAGAGCAATAGATTATGTATTGATACGGCTGGGCAATAAAACAATAACAATAATTATAATGAAATCTCTTTTCCTGGTTAGGAAAGCCAGAAAACAATCATTTTATCATCTGAAGTTATGCCACCTTTGTAAAATGCAAAGCACACGCACACACAACACTAGACTTTACAGTCCCAGATACCTTTCCCTCTCACACCTAGCAGTGTATATTGATAATGTTAATTAGTTAAATCATATGTATTCAAGTAATTAAACCCCCCCCCCAAAAAAAGCAGCAGCTGCAAAATATGCAAACAGTATGTGTGCCACTTGCTGAAAAACAAGAACGCTACAAGCAAGACTGAAATCCTCTTAGCTGGCTGCAGTGACAGAGATTCATTTAACACCATTAAATGAATCTCTGTCACTGGAGCCAGAAAGTGACATTGTGAAGGAGGTCAAACTGTCTATGAGAGGGCAGTTTGACGTCTTTCACATTAAGACCCGAGCGTGACCTGCTCTATTGTCAGCTCGTGTTCATCCTACAGTTCATCCCTTTCATGTGAGACTGCAGCACAGATAACTCTTCAGTAATTACTGTGCAGAAACTGAAGGCTCCAGCTTTAGTGCCACACACATCACTGATAAAAATATTGCACTGCATTAGATATCAAATAAAGTTCAACTGCCTGGAAAGCCTAGTTCTGTATTGCTAGAGAAAAACCAAAGAAAAGCATTGAGTGTGCACAACTGCACTACTAATACATGATTCCACTTAGGGCTCCCTGACTGGTCTATGGAAACCTGACATATTTTACCTGTGTTAATCAGATAATCAAATGAATGAAATTAAATGAGACTGTACAGTATTGTGCAAATCTGAGTTTTTAGAATTCTAACATTCTTGAAATTCAACATTTGGTACGATCACTGTTATTCCTTGTTGTAAAACCTTGCCTGATCTCTTTTAGGCAAGGTGTTTGTGTAGGTTCTCAGTCATCCAGGTCATGGTAGCCTAAGGAGCCTGGGAAAGGAGGCCACTGGACATCTTTATTTTTTTAAAGATGTTTCACCTTTCATCCTCAGTCTCTCATTCTTAAGTTCTGAAACCAAATGGTGGAGAGTTTAAGCTATTTAAACAAGTGCTGTCAGCGCTAATCTCGTCAAAATGACGTTAACGCCATAACCGCATTAACGCGGCAAATCTCCATTAGCGAGTTAACGCATTAGAGCAGTTAGCTCGTTAACGCGTTAGCGCCGTGCTCTTTATAGGCTTTTAGTTTTATTTTCAATGCGCTGAGGTCATAGAAAATTAGAACAAACATCCTAATGTGTGATGCAGCAGAACTATGTTCTGTTTATGGAGTAGCTTATCGGTGACAACTCCTCCAGAGTAGCAAGTGGAATTTGTCTTTTTTGCGGACGGCTCCTTTTGCCTTTCTCTGCAGACGGTGTGTTTATGTTTTCATTTAGAGCAATTTTTGGGGCAGCTGCTGAGAAGTCAATGTTATGTGCAACCTCTGGCTGTATCTTGGTCATATGGTCAACGTACTCACAACGTGGAGGCTTAAAAACGGCCAAATCTTGTACCCAATCGTTTGTGAATTAGATGTGCGCCTCCAGGGATTTAGAATTCCAAAAATGATTCGCCATGTATGTGCTGACTCCACAGACAAGGTACGAGAAGGTATCAGGGTAGGACAATGGCTGTAGGTCTTCAGGGTTTCTACTCCACTGCCGTATTTCATACGGGTCCACATTATCAATACATGCTATTTTTTCCAAGTACCGTCTCTTGGCGTCCGGGCGCATTCGGTCTCGATTGTCCGGAAGTCCAAAGCCCTATACTGTCGTTCTGGAATAGACCACACCCATCAGGATAGAAATGTTTCAAATCATAAAAAGTAATCACTCAGAACAACCTTATTTTGATTTGTAGGGACCTACATGCCTCTAAAGGGTCAAGCTGACCCAAACCAATGGTTCAGTTTTTTCCTTTCAATTTGTCACCCATCATTATAAGCATAAAAGAAATACTTCTGAAATAGTCTTTACAAAGTCAATAAGTGACCATTCTTCCTGGCCTTTTTGCAAAAAGTTAACCTGGTTTACCAAAAGTATTTTCATGCATCTACAGTTAATACAGTCCTGTCAAAATGTTGGCCTTACTGAGATACATGCACTAATGTGCTCCCAGAGGACCACAAAGACACCAGAGCCAAGGTCTCTGTTGAATAATTCAACCCAACAAGCCCCCCTTCCTGTCACATAGGTGTTAGCTACCTGACAAACCAACGAAAATCTAAATCAACTGCTGGCTGCTAGAGATCAGAGATTCCACAATAGTAGCTAAGGTAGTCACTCATTTGCATCAGTCTACTGTGTGCACAGACAGAAACTTCTTAAAAGTCTTAAAGCGACACACTGACTCAGAACACATATCTTATAATATGCAGTCATTTCACATGATATGCACCCTGAATAGAAAAGTGCATCCAATTAGCAGCATTAAGAGAAGTCAGCACCGAAGGAATTTCAAATGGTTACTTCAGCTTCCTTAACCCTGCATTTTTATAAATCTGCAAGTAGTTTTCCAAGCTTTACTCCATCCAAGGGAAAGGCTTGACAGAATCACTGCCACTGAACACATCCTACACAGGACAAACAGTAACAGTGGGCTTAGATCAAAGTTAACACTTTGTGTGGGCAATTCAAGTCAAGAATCTCTTCATTTCTCCAGTGAAGCATTTGTCCATCTTGGACACAAGAGTAGAGAGTACACACTTCTTTTCAAGTATTACTACACCAGAGTCCTCATGGGAACAGTGCCTGTGAGCTTCAAATGATACTTCTACCTGAGAGACAGCTGTTGAGAGCTTGTGGTACGGCAGCGCAATTTTTGTTTCTCCCCAGTTTTCCCTTCAACATAAACATACATACACACTTTACTTGTCCTGGTTTTTCCCATGACCCACTTGGCTCAAATGGAGGCTGTATATGTAACTGCTATCCTAAGCTTAACTGTGGGTTTGTAATAGCATCCTCTCCCTCTCTTACTCTTCAAATTCTCTCTCTGCCCTAACAACCATATAACAATAGCTACAATCCCTCAGCTGCAAACATGTGAGCACACACACACACGCACACAGCCTTTATTTCCTTAAATATATTCATATTCTCTTTCTGCTGCTCTTGCTCTTACTCATATCAGCCATCTTCGACTATCCTAGCCTTTGTTCCATCATCCTCCTTTCTCATTTTCCTCCCCCGTGTCAAGTGTTGTATCAATTAGTGTTCAGTTACGTTTGTCCTATAGCAGTTTATCTGCCTGAATGCATGTCCTTGTTCTCCTTTCTCTCGTCATCTTATTTCTGCATAACTCCTTCATAAATGTCTGCGCAGTTATGATGTATTCTTGATAGTAACTTCATCAGGTGAGCACCTGAGCACTCTAGCTCTACCTATGATGACCTGCATCATGTCTGTCTGACTCATATCGCTATATGAAACACATGTGCCCGTCTCCATCTCAGCTGCACGCGAAGCAAACACTACAAATGGTTGCATGAGCCTGTGAGACAGAGTTCTTTGGTGTGAAAAAGTGTGATGATGCAAGTGATACAAAGTTCAATCACCAAGCCTTTCAAAATATGGACTCTTTTTGTCCTGTAAACACTAATGCACAACAGCAATTTTGTCAACTATAACAGATAAATGGTGTTGCATTACTGTCATCCTGTTTACAGTGCACTAAAAGGTAGAGATGATAATAAAATGAAATCAGGACAATCTGAAAGTAGCATTACAGTAAGAGAAAATGGGAGTTAAATTTATTTTGTTATTGGTCTGCTATGGAGCCTCCATTTTTTCCCTTGGTCTTCTTCGTGCTGCAAAAATACACTCTGCACAAACAAAAGGATGTTTCTAATTTCCATGCAACTTCAAACCCTTATAAGATGCTGTGCTAGTTAAAAAAAATAAATAAATAGAATTTAAAAAAAAAAAAAAAAAAAAAAAAAAAAAAAAAAGGAGGGGTCCAAGCTCCCTTATTGCTCCTGATTCTTTCCAAATTTAGGACAACATCAAGGTATTCCAGCAAATCTGCACTGACTCAGAAATCACCTTTAGAGCAGAGATTACATTCCCCATCCCGAGGCAGATCATAAATCCGGGAGCTCTGTTACAGGGCACAGCACATTATTATCAAGCTGGTACGGCTTTGATACAGTGAGCTGAGTTTTGCAGGTTTTGGAAAAAAAAAAGGCCTGAAATCACATTTTAATTCAGAAAGGCCTTTTTGAAATTCAAGCCTTTGAAAACCTGAGTGCCAAATCTTAATTTGGCGTCAAGTGATCCCACTTTGATCGCATTGCTGAAACTGACAGGGATTGTGGAACAGGGCTGCCACTCCAGTGTTTGGCAGGAATGGGACTTGGTGTGAAGCTTTGTAGTAAACATGGCCACAACTACAAGGACTACAAGGCCTCATTCTCCCGCTTTACGTACTTTCGTATTTTTGGTCCCCCCCCTCTCTCTCTTCACTAACCTGCTGTGCTGCACTCATGAAAATCAATTCAAGCAAGTGTCTTTCTTTTGTCTTTCAAGAGGGCTCGTCACCACTGCCACACTCCAAAGTGACAATAAATGTGAGACAGAGTTAGGCACACTCCACTGGCATTCCTTGGCAACAAAGACAACACTTCATCTAACTTTTTCTTATTTTAATTACCTATTTTCAGCACTACTTTAACATTTTGTCCCCCTTTCATTCCACAGTACTTCCTCCATTCACTTACAAGTTACCATGCAACTACAGAAACCAGCACACCAATGAATCTCAAGAGCTGCATTACTTCTTGGGTCTGTTCCCCATCAGTGGATATCAATTCAAGTTTGTTCTTAAATTATATTATTCATGCTACACATCAATAACAATGTGTAAAAGTCGTCACTTTAGACAAATACCAAGCTGCTATCCATGCAGGTTGGTATTTATAGTAGAGGTAGCTCATCCTGAAAAGTAATTTTACTCAGAGCAGTGATTCATTACAGCTTGCTTTGTCCCGTTACGCCTTTCAACATCCGCAATTACTTTCAGAAATCTGAAAAGGTCTCCCTCGGTTGCATTGCCTCTGAGTGATCACAGAGTGGCTTCAAAGAGTAAATGATACTGCAAGAAGACATTTCTACATCTCTTTCACACACACGGTGAAATTATAAGTCAGGAGTTCACATTACAGTTTGTTGCGTCACAGCAGTGAAAACCAACACTTTTAACATACTCTTTAATAAAGAAAAACTCAAGCTGTTTTTTGTACTAAAAAAAACAGCAATTAATTTCATTTTTTAATTAACAGAGATATGTTACAGGAGGAAAAATAAATAATAAATTACTAAACTCCTAATTTCTTTTCAGGAAGGTATGCATGCATGATTGATGAGTCTCGGGAAATGACAGTGCAAAAACGATGACTTCTGTATAGATTAGGGGTAAACTAGAAATGCTTCCCTGCAGTTGCATACTCCTGCCCATTAGTCAAGTTGTAGTTTATATTATGGTCTGTCTAGACTCATAATATACAGTAAGCAATGAAGACTTTATCTTGTGGGTACACAATATTATTGGGGGGGGTATTCACAACAGACTGACAACCAGAAACAAACACCAACCTCAAACAGCTACTAACTATAGCTTTCCCAACGTCTTGGATTCCATCTGTGTTTGGGAAAAGGAAGTATACTAGTGTGTGTTCACAACAGGAGCATTTCTTTAGTGAATTATTAAAAAGCCTCAAAGTTACGTCAGCACCCACCCACTCCGTTATCGCTTGCGTCATCACTACAGGTAACTAAATTTCACTGACACTCTGTGGCATCGTATCGTTACACTGCTGCTATTCTCTTCCTATGTGGGCGCTCCTTAAGACTGGTCATCCTGCTCCTCCCAACAGATCTCCAGAGAGGAATGAGGACTACCATCAGCAGTTTAAGTCCAAAATGGGGGAATATGTGAGAGTGTGAAGAGAAACTGAGAAAGCAGCTGAATGGACAGCTACAACAGCAACTTGGCCAACAGGAAAATTAACTGGCAGGAAAATTAACATGAGAAGGGCAGGGCTGGTTATTCAGCACTGACTGAACTTTCATAATAAAGGTGACAAGAAACATTCATAATTAAATTAACAGATGCCGCTCTTCTCCTTCTCTCTCTTTTTTAAAGGCTAAAATAAGTCCACAAATGTACTTGATAGGCCATTCTTGTACTCATGAGGCCCAACCATGTTAAGTCTATATGTCAGATTACAACTTAATCTACACAGGTTTAAGTTATATCACTACAACATAATTTCCACAACATTAAAATGGCCACTCCAGCTTTTGCCCAGATGCCTGGAAATTTTAGGCTTTTGTACCACATTTACTGGAGGAAGGCAGAACTTTTCATGTCACAGCAACAGATAACCTAGAAGCGATCTGACCCATCACTGCTTACTCTCCTTTAATTCAAAAAGAAAGACGGCACCTGTAGCAGAGTTCCCCTGTTAGGACATAAATGTAGGTCCACTGGCCACAAACACGTCAGTGCAGCTAAGAAGTTGGGGAATGAAAAGTGTGTCTGCATTATTAAGATGCTATTGGAACCAGTGATACTTGCCCAGTGATAAATACTGCATTAAAGATCTTGCTGATCAAAGTCAAAGACATGTTTTTATAGAAGCTGTACCTTTGGGATGGCTTTCAAGCACTGGAAAATAACATGATGTCTGACTGCCACTATAAAACCTTTTATTGATGTTTTTTTTTTTTTTTAAGGGAGGGGTGGGAAGACTTGTGCATCATTATAATACATCATTAAAAGACACACGAATAATGTCATTTAAGAACAAACTTGAATTGATATCCATTGATGGGGAACTGACCCAAGAAGTAATGCAGCTCTTGAATTATTTTGAGCAATTAACACTGATAACATCGAAGAAATATCTGGAAATACCTCCAACACTCACAAACATTTCACCACACATCATGCAATCAATTAGAAGTATGTAATGTCTTTGATACGCTGCTCAGCGATGACTCTCAAAGCGGAGCCAGCGAGAATCGATACCAAATTGAATTGATAAGTGATATCGATATTCGAATCCAAATAAATTCTTATCAATTCCCATCCCTACTAACCACTGCCCCACTGTGATTACACACAGAGGACACTTAATCCACCCTTTGTAACGCAGCCCGGTTCTTAACGTGGGGAGCCATGCAGTTACACTGGATGCACACACTTATCAAAGATGATGGCTTGCTGCTAATTTCCAGTGATTTCCCAGATTCAGTCTGGGAGTTATTCCAGGAAAAATCTAGAACAGAGCCATCAACAGTTGAACTGCCTGTTAGTGGTCAAATGTTGATGTTAACATGTTGACTTTGTGCAGCATCAGCTACATGAGAGCCACCAAGAAATGTAGAAACTGGTCGAGAAAAAAATAGAAGAAAAAAAAAAATGTAGCCCATACACTATCTGTATCACTTAAAGAAATGCTGAAAATGCCACTACAGAGGTGGTGAAGAGAGAATTGTCATTTGTGAGTCAACTAGACTGTATCAGTCAGACTATAAATCAATTTTACCTGGTGTGTGATTCAGAGAAGAGACACACACACACACACACACACACACACACACACACACACACACACACACACACACACACACACACACACACACACACACACACACACACACACACACACACACACACACACACACACACGCGCGTAAAGGCTAATGCCGTGATGTTATTACAGAATAATCATATAAACATCGATGCGGGGTGTATAACAGTCTACCGTTAGCTAAGAGACATTATTCAGCACTGACTTAAAACACACTTCTTACTTCTCCTAAACTCTGCCTGATAAATTCCTCTGCTTTGATTTATTAAAAGCCACTTTTTTTTTGAAAATGCACCTTGTATGACTTACTCATGCCAATATGAGGCTTAAATCAAAATATAAAACGACAGCTCACTTTAGCAAGAAAAATGCCTTGTTGTTTCCATTCAGAAATTACTATTAAATATTACAAAACACATAAAAGGTTCAAAGTTGTCTGGATTCAGTCATTTTGAACACCAGATAAAATAAAATAATACAGTGCAAAATCATCTCATTTGTTACTGCAATTGAGTGACGAGTGATGGAATCATTTTAATATGACTAAGCATTTATTTGATATTTCTTAATACTCAACCTATGCCAGTGAGTAACTGCATATATTCACTGACTTGCTCCTCCTGTTAACTTAAGGGATACTACACAAAGCACACGCCGTGTTTTTGGCATGTATTGCAAAAAAGGTTATATGGAAAAACTGGTTTAACAAACAATATAGAAACAAGGCCTGAAATCTCTGTTTCACACGCACAGACTTTGCTCTTCAGTCAATTTGAAGGGCTGCAGCTGTGGTCCACAAACAAAATATCATTACGATGATATGAAAAATGGAAAGAAAAAACAAAACAAAAAAAACACCAAGACAGAAAATGTAATTTACACTAAGCAGGTCTGACTGTTTTCCTTTTCCAAAGCAACAGTGTCATGCTTGATGGAAGTCCATTGTATTTCTGCAGTCTAGTAACTTCTTAATACAACTAGCAGATGAAATCTATCATCAACATGGATCTCAAGGATGGACTTACATTTGATAGGGTATTCTGCATGTTTTAAAATCTATTCTGAAAGCAACAGGGTGAAGACATTAAAGGGGAATAGTAACAAGAACCTGTAAGCAGAAGGGTGTATGGGTTTAAAGTATTTTCTTGACTTTCTGGAAGGCGCATTTGATACTGTAAAACAATTCAGACATTCAGTTATTTAATTGTAACTTTAATTTTTAATTTCATCTTATATGCACCAACAGTTTTTTTTATATAAGGAAATTAAACATTTTCAATGCATTCAAAAATGTTGAATCTAGCAAGCTGGAATTTGAGAGCATGTTGGAGTTAGGGCTGTGCGATGTGACCAAAATCTCATATCCCGACATTAAGACATCTATCGTCCGATAACGATATAAATCACAAAAATGTAACATTTTCTGTAAATTCTGTGAATGTCGGGCAGCTCGACTTGCGTGAAGTGTTTCCAGCTGGGCGTCGCGTACCTGGAGTCGAGTGTTTTAACTGATGCATGAAACGATACATTTTTAGACATAGGTTGTAACGGCCGCCGCTTTTCTTTGTGAGTATTTATTACACAGCGTGCTGCGGGAAAAGCCTGTTCTAACGCTTGAGGCTAACGTTTATTTTTAGCACCTGACGGCTCTTTTTGCTTCTCATCCGTAAATACTCTGCATCTTTCACGTGATTCAGTTTATTCTGAAAAGTCTCAACAGGATCTTGAGCTTTATTGTGAAAGGTTTATGTGGAAAATAAACAAGCGGACACGAGGTGGTTTTACCGTCGTTGTTGCTAACGACAACGCATAAAAACAAGCACTTGTCCGTCTGTAGTGTGGTTATATTAAATATAAGAGAAAGAGAGAACTTTAGGAAATTAATATAGCCACTACAGTGACCATCAAAATGATGAAAAAATATTGCCGTAAACAGTTTATTTTGCGACACCACGAAACCAACGATAGTGTAAAATGAAACGATAGACGTTTTTATATCGTCATCCGATATATATCGTTATATCGAACAGCCCTAGTTGGAGTTACTGGAAATCAAATATACTGGCTGCAAGGCAGCTGCTACTGCAGTGATCATTACTTTTAAAAAAAGGCTGTACACACCACAACCACACTTAGACTGAGAAAACAAATGGTAAATGGCCTGTATTTGTATAGCGCTTTACTTAGTCCCTAAGGACCCCAAAGCGCTTTACACTACATTCAGTCATTCACCCATTCACACACTGGTGATGGCAAGCTACATTGTAGCCACAGCTGCCCTGGGGCACACTGCCAGAGGCGAGGCTGCCGGACACTGGCGCCACTGGGCGCCACCACCAGTAGGCAACGGGTGAAGTGTCTTGCCCAAGGACACAACGACCGAGACTGCCCGAGCCGGGGCTCGATCAGGCAACCTTCCAATTACAAGACGAACTGCCAACTCTTGAGCCACGATCGCCCCACAAGAAAAACAGTCTTGCCAAACCCTTGTTGAAAAATGTGCTAGCCAGTGGCAAGAGGGTACTCACGCCCTAATATACTGGTTTAGAGTATACTAAATAATACTCGGGTTAAAGCTTAATACCAACACATGGGGAAAAAAGACAAAAAAAACACCATGAGGCCAACAACTGAGTTTTATCCATACACACTACCTTTATGATAACTTAACAGACAGCTAATGAAGATATTGGAAAAATTTGCTTTTGGTTGCTCTCTTATTTCCACAGGGGTGGCAAAAAGCAGATGGATCAACATGTTTAACGTGGCACAGATTTTATGCTGCATGCACTTCCTGACAGAAACCTTCCAATTATCTGGACTTGAGATAGCACTAGGAGTACACTAGCCTGTGACCCCTTAAGGCTGGGGTTGTGACTATCAGGTAATTTCTAATGATTAAGTGGCTATTATCAGCTTACATAGTATCTGAGAAACATTTTTACAACTATAATTTTAGACAGAATTTGCAGTTGCTCGAACCATATATAACAGTTTCTAACATAACTGATAGGCCAACACAATAACACAATTCTTTCATCTATTTGCAAAACAAGCAGGGCCGTTTGCAGCTGAATTTCTGACTATCGTTCAGCTACGGTTGTTGGACTTCTTAAAGCAATCAAAATACTGGAAAATTACACTGATGTTAAAGGCTTAAGGCCGTTATAGGTCCATTTTTAGCTTCAAAACTTGAAGCCCCATCGACTTGCTTTAGATCTAACTTTTATAACTGTTCTACATTGTTTGCTGATGCGTAAAAAACCCATTTTGTCTTGGCAAGGTACTTTGCTTTCCTTTTAGCTCTGAACAACAGAAGCCACTATTAAATAGCTTCACCCCTGTTAAATCCACTATATCCAACAGTACGGATGGTTTCACGAGCTTCTGCAAAACTGCAGCCCCTAGTTTTAACAGTGTATGTGCTCAAGTATGTGATAGGTGGGCCTGCAAATACAAACAAGTACGCCTTGATTATCACCAGGCATAAACACGTGCACACATACACACACAAAAGAAAAATAAATAAATAAAACTACCTAGATTTACTTTGCAGCTGACAGGGAAATGAAGCATGAAGACACAGGAATGATATCACACTAAATATGATAAATAAAGGTGCTCCCATGTTGGCTCAGGCCTTAAATATGATCTGCTGCACTGCTATGCTGATTTATGGCCCTATCATAGTGCAAAAGCAAAGCTACGGCCCTGCAATGCTAACAATAACTGGCAACAAAATAAGCAGCAAAACCAAGGTACTAGTGGTCACATGACTAAAATCCATTATGGGAGGGATGCAGTAGAAAAAGGTTGTACCTGTAGATTTTCTGCTACTTACAGGTGTGCCTGAATCATAAGCTCACTTGTCTCATCACACTGTTCACAATTAAACTACTTGTGTTGTATTTGTATTGTTGGACTATTTCATTTGAAGAATTGAAACAGAAACTGATGCATAACACTAATAGAACATCAGGAAGTGTCCATAACAAAGGTTTCACATCAACTTTAACTGTAAAAGTAATGACATATTAAATAAAACATTCACCACCAAACTGAAAGACAAAATAATAAACTTAGTCATCTAATACAAAACATTTTGAACTTTGCTTTTAGCTTCAGTTACAAGAGAAGGTCTATGTACCTATAATATACTAATAATTATACTAGGCTAATGATACCCAAGAAGTTGTATAATAAATGTATTTACTCAAATCAATAAACAATCCAGACTCCAGAAAGTACAACTTCACTGAAAGTTAACTTCAGTGATACAAGTGGGGATTCTGAGGTTGAAGGCATGTACTCCTGTTTGGTTTGGTTATTGACAGAGCCTGATCACTTCAGACAGTGCACAAGAATAGACAATGCTTCCAGCTCCAGAATCTAATGAGAAAATTCCTTACATTTTACTTCTGCTGGCTGCAAAAGAGACTTCCAGTATAGAAGTTTATGGGAAAATGACCACCAGCTCCCTTTGCTCTGTGACTTTAATAAACTCTTTCCTGATGTCCTTAAGGGCTTATTCACTAGCTTCAGGTCAACTGAAAAAAAGGAACAATGTAAATTGTAAAAAATAAAAGAGGATGAAGCTGACAGGGAATGAACGACAGTTGACCAATGAGGAGTTTATAAAGCCATAATAAGACAAACTGTGGAAACAAAGGAAAATCAGCAGGCACACTGCTCTCCTCAGGGGTCGGAGTCCTGCAAAGATCACAGGAAGAGAACAATTTGACCTCTTAAATGAGGTGAAGAAGAGCCAAACACCTGCAGGAATCTCTACAGCCGCTGTAACCACTGGTTGTCTGTCCTCTATGGAAAAAAATACTTTATATTAAAGATTTAAGGCAATACATCTCACATTTACAAAGACTCTTCTGCATTTTGTAAATAATTTTTGTTTTGTTTTTGTTTTTTTCTATCCTGGCCAATAGGGCTGCCAACTATAGCAAAAAACGTAATCACAATACCTTTTGTTAATATGGGTATCCCACCTCTTAGCATCATTTAGCCTTATTATTTACAGATTTTGAGATAAAAATTATTTATTAAACCTCTCTTTTCAGATAAACTAAATTAAACAAGCTACAGCCTTTTCTGGACTGAATTTGATCAAAGCATGGTGAAGGGAGCATCACGGTTTGTGGGTGATTTGCCATCTCATGGCCAGTACATTTTAAAATCATTGAGAAAAAGAAATGAACAGGTCATGACTGTATGAAGACATTTTAAAGCAGAATGTCAAAGCAGCAGTCCTAATTTTGGTAAACTGGAGAGGTTTGGTGCAATGTACAATGATCCAAAGCACAAAATGACAACAATAATGGTATGGTTGGACAAAAGACAAAAATTCAAGTTTTGGATAAACCAATTAACCCAACTGAAATGCTGTTCAATCAGTATTATTAATAATAAAGTTTTGCAAGTTTTGTAAGGAGTGTTCTCACTGTTGCAGAAGATTCTGTGAGTTACTAAATTCACATAACAAGGTCACATAATTTTACCAGTGTTTTGAAGTGTGCCCTTTTGTTGTGTTATGAATTCAGTCTGACTGCATCTGTCTATATTTGAGACTTGAAGGTGAAGATTACATCACAATTTAAGAGGAATCAAATCTTAAAACCCAATAATTCCAAAGTGTACTGAAACTTTTTTTTGCAACTGTTTGTTAGTGTTTGGTGACATGGGGATATGACACTCATGATGTGAGATTAGTAAAGAAATGACACATCTTCCACTGCAGGAGAGGGAGATGGAAATAGTCCACACAGATGGTGCACCTAATACCTCCAGACACAAGCCCTTTTTATTAGTTTTTATATAACACTTTATGGAAAAAGACAGGAAGGTGCCAAAATGCATGTGGATGCCGAGGCAGGTTCACTGAACCACAGAAGGAGCTACTGATAGATGGTCTGATATTTACTGGACCATAAAGGCAAATAATCATTCAGAGGACAGGATATTGCTGTATTGACTTCGGCAATTCCCAAACTACAGGAGGCCTGGATGGACCAGGAAGGATTCAAATCTTCATTATAATATAAAAATGATGCCTTTTTGTCCTGGTGAAAGAAAATGTGTTGCTCTAAGAAAATATAGATACACATTATAAACATTTTTCCTCATAAATGTTAACTGTAGATTCACTAAAAAGGAGAAGACCACAGCCAAATAGAGGTTAAAATTGGTGGCAGATGGCATTTCTGTCAAACCCCACTGGACAACACAATCATATTATTACTCGTCCCAAATCTAAATGAATAAATCTGTTGTTTCAGTCAGAATGGAAGAAACTGTTTAACTTTGGATTGGGCTTTGGATAATAATAATTAATAATAATAAGTATTACTATTATTATTAATATTATGAAACAACAACAACAAAACAATAAGGTGCAAACTGATCATTATTTTTCATTATAAATTGTTTAATCTAAAATGTCATCACAGATTCTCCATGCCTTCTGTAACATTTGCAGTCTGCTTTGTTATTCAACCACCTTTTTAAAGTCTAAACACATTTTAAATTTGTCTTATAATACCTAAAACCACTATCCATCCAGTCAACACTAAATACCAACCAGGGTGTTTGTATATGCCATCATAAAAGGTTAGAATAAGGATCATTTTTCTCTGACTTCTACATTTCTACTGTAGCTGATAAAATGTCACTGCTTCTGCCAACATGCCCTCTTGCCCCTTTTACAGATTACAGTGCTGCACCTGGCTAGTCCTATGTTGTTTGAGCCAGAACAGAACAAACCCAAGGCAGGATCATTACTGGCCTCACAGTATGTTGAGCTCAACTGAGCTTTATATCCGAGCATTCAAACAGCAAAGCCTGGATTATTTTATTATGGGCTGTTTACATTTTCAAATTGTTAAAAGCTCAACAAGTTTTTCTTATATGTCTGAAATAATCTCAGTCATGCCAGAGTTCATCAGTCGCACAGAGATCCAGTTAAACCAATTTAACCTGCAAACCCACCTACTGCTCATGCTATGTAACTACCAAACAGAAAAAAACATCAAGTAAACTAAAAGTTAACTTGTTTTTGAATAAGCACACAGAAACCAAGGGAAACCCTGGAAGCAGCACAACTCCTCCTGGTTGTTTACAAAAATTAACACTCAAAACTCAAAAAGATGTTCAGTCCGGCACGGTGTGAGCAAGGCTACACATACCTGTTCCCCATTACATTTCACTTGTCCAAAAGTTCAATGGCTGGATACTGGCATAGATTAATAACCTTTTCTCCCTCATAAGCTTTACAGGACTATTAACAGGTTGAGCTCGTGAACAAAGAACTGGTTCTGTGGGGGTTTCTGCAGCCGAATAAAGCAAAGGTGAAATTATTATGAGCGTGTTTGGGTTCCTGCGGGTCTCTTTAAATGCTAGCACACCTCATTTTCCTGAGGCTGTTTGAACCCCGAGTCCTCTGGAGCACACAATAACCACTTTAAGAACAGCTGAGGCAGCTATACCAACAAGCAAACTGAACAGATTTCAATAAGCTGTTATAAGAAGGGGTGGAGAGGAAAAAACACCTCACATGAATGCTTGTGTAAGGTTAAAATACACGGAGCACATATTCCTGACTTTGAATTTGCATAAAACTAATTTCCAGACATCTCAAAGGTTAGGATTACTCTTCCTCTGTAAAACACAGTGACATCTCAGTGGCTGCTTTTTAATCACATTTCATATACTCCTCTTAATTTCCGTCAAATGTGAAGCTACGTATTTATATTTTTTCTGTCCTTGGTATATCCTTGAAAATGGACGGCAGTGAAGATGCTCATAACTGTGTAGCTTTTTTTCCCCCTCTCACAGACATGTTATTAATTCCAAGGAGTTGCTCACTAAGCAATTAAAAACCCATGAATCTGAATACAAAGCTGAAAAAGGCTATAAAAAAAATAAAGAAATATATTTAAAAAAAGTATTCAGTTCATTAAGAAGAAGAAATGCCTTCTGCCATCTGTGACTGCACACTGAACCTATTGGAATCTCACTTAAACAGCTTGCACAAAACATGAAGAGTACGTTGAATGGGATTTATTTCAAGCCTGCAGCATGGAAGTTTAAAGCAATGTTGCCAAGCCCTTGTAATGCATATCAACCCATTTTTTGGAGGCTATAATTCTTCCTGCGAATGTCAAGTTTCTTTTTCTATCTGACTTTCTCAGAAGCGGTCTAAGTTTATCCCCCATGACGATAACCTCAGTTAGTATACTGCTGTGTGTGTCTGATGCTACGTCACGTTCCTCTGTAGCTCTGGAAAACCAATCGCTCGCAGCTGATTTAAAATTCATCCAGACCGACACACCAGTGAGGAAGTGTTGAAGCAGACATCAGATTTCAAAGTCTGATTTACTAAAACATACTGAAACATACTGATATGTATAACATACTCCAAGGTGATGAGATCTGAACTATCCAAACTACTAAAGGAAACACACGTTTAATTATATGTAAAACTCCCATGTTCCAGCTTTACAGTGACACGGATCACAAGATTAACTGCGTTCACACTAGGCATGTGCACGGTCAACAAGACATTTAAACATTGCTACTCTTGCTAGTAAGCACCAGAAATACTAGTCGGTTAAATCTATTATTGTTGTTTTACTAAGTTACCTGCAGGTTCAAAGATGTTATAACGCCACCTGAGACCAACTAGCGCCGCAGCCCTGACAAATGCCTGAGAGCCCCTCGCTCTCTGTGAGGGAATTTGAAATGAAACAGATTGAAAGTAAGCAGATGACAGCTGCGTGAAACACCACAGCTCTGCAGTACATTGATGAAGAAAATGAACTTTTGTATGTTGGCTGTGTGAGAGCAAACTGGCATATAACCACACCGAAGTGATCCAAGTAATTTGTAACCACATTATGCACAGACGTGTGGATGCTAGCCTGCCAGAAAAGGGGCTACTGCTGCTAGCAAACATTTATCAAACTAATCTGACACTGTGTGGCCCCAACGCTATACACGGCACAAAGTACTACACATTTCACAAGTATTCATAACAAGATTTGAATGTTGAGGAATCTGTTAATGGTCTCAAATGGCTCCTAAATTCATACACAGTTATTCTAAGGTCAGTGTTTATCCTTGTCTGTTAGATTGTGCCCGGCGTCTTCTGCCTTTTACACTAGTTAACTAGTCTGATTTTGTCCCTCTCTCGTTCAAATGACTAGTAAATTAGTCGCCAGGAACATCCTGGGGACCCTTTTGTGTTGTGAAGTGTTTACGTAAGTAAACACTTCACAACACAAAAAGTGCCCAGAAATGAAATATAGGAGTAGAGTCAAGAAGAACTCAGTGACGAGTAGAGTAGAAGTATTTGAAGCAAAACAAGACTGCCACCTGTGGCGAAGCAAGAATAACTCCAAGCTTCCCACCTTTACATTTAAAAAAAAACAAACAAAAAAACTTGATAATATGCAGCACCACTTGAGCTCAGCACTGCCTGTTCTGTTTGTCTGAGTCGTTGGACAACAGCAATTACATTATTTCAAGCAGGCAGCATCCCAAAGCTTAAAAGGCTTTCAGAATGAAAATATGAACAGGCACCACAGGGAATAAGGAGGCAAAATGCAACGTTGAAACTGTGGGAGAAACTGCTTGTAACACCCTGCCAAGATTTCAGATAAACTAATGACGTCCGTTACCGGCGTGCAGATGACCTTTTCTATGAAACTGTTCTTCTCACCTGCCCTTTGGAACTCATGCATGTCATAAATATTTTGTGGCTTCAAAATAATATGCATGTGCTACATGATTCATACATGAATGAGTTATGCCAGCGAAAAACTACTCCAATAGAAGGAAAATAACTACTATTACTTTTTTGGCTACACAGCAACGTTTGTGCAACAAATGTGTAGCCGATCTTTTTAGTGGATACACCTGCAGAGCACATTCTACTTAAGATTATGTTAGTTAACAGGAAAACGAGACTTGAGGATTTATTTCATGGGTTCTGTTGTGTTTTCAGCTTTTGAACACAGCACAGCACTGTGAAACTGTCACTATCTACTGGCTGTTAACTGGATTTTGGAGTCAATTCCTCAGACTGGTCTGATTTTGTGATTGCTAAATAGATGTTGGTGTCTTTCCATCTTAGTTGGATCAACACTTGTTGGGAAACACTTGGAAAACCACTTGTCATTAACCTGACTAACTCCATCTTCACTTCTGGTGCTGCACTACGTGTTCTACTCCACCCTTCCCACCTCATATGTACACGTACACACTGAAAGCCACAGATTGCAGCCTGGTGACAGAGAGAAATTATGAGAGAACCTGGCGTGACTAGAAATGAATGCAGCAGAGGCACTCACACTGCTCTGAAATGAACACAGCAGTACAAATTATGTAAATACAAGGTTTAGTTTCTTTTCTATCATTTAAATACTGATTTTAAAAAAGGAAATTTTTCTATGTCACTGTTCCCGAGTCAGTTGAGATATCATTTGATAGGTGCACATGAACCTTGTGCAGAGCACTGCATTCCAAAAAGCACAATACTATTAGAGATGCCAAACACTGACCCTGATTTAGGAGGGAGAAAGCGCCTCAGAACGATAGCTGGACAGAACAAATGATAAATGTCAACACTGAAGCCCAAAGTGACCAGTATGTAGCTCACTGCTGACACTAATTTCCAAGCCTGTTTAAGCAGTTACTAAGGCTTTTCAAACAGCCTGTGTGTTCTAGATCATCAAGTTCAACAATGTCTGCCTGCAGGACAAAACAGCAAAACTCAGGCCAAGGTCATAAAATGCCTGCTGTTAAAGAACTAAAACCATTAGACCTAGTGGAGAAACAAAGGGTGAGAGAGCACAGAGCACACTCAGCTGTGCAAAGGCATAAGGAACAAAACGAAAGGAGCATTTGTGCTGACGTGTATCACTTGGCAAACAGTAACACACACCCACAGGCGTCACAAATTGTTTGAAAAAAAACGTGTCAAGACACCTGGTTGAATGACATAAGCTATGTAAAGAACAAAAGATAAACTAAGTACTTACTAATATGTAAGTACTAATACTTACTGTCAAATACATACAGATTTTTTTTTTTTTTTTTTTAAATTAAGACACGCTAGCTCTTTCTTTTCTACACTTAACAACACTTCTGTGGGCCCTTACCTGTGTCTGTGCTCATCGTGTCCTCCCTGTCCATGTATGATCACCTGTCCTGAGGCGTGCTTGCCCTCTTTGGGTGTGTCAATATGAGGGATAAGCACATCCTCCAAGCCCAGGTCAAAGCGCTTGTGCTTGGAATTGTCTGGGAGGAAAAAGAAGGCCCCGAAGCATAAGGTGATGAAGGCACTGAGGATGAGGAGGAGGATGAACTTCTCGGAGAGCCTCAACGTGGCCCTATGGTGCGGGAAAGAGGAGGCACCCGGCGACAGAGTGGGTATCCTGCGGCCCGACAGCGGTAGTAGAGCCGGCGTCGTCATCTTTTGACCGTTTGAAATGAACTTTACTAGGGATGGGGTAAGGTGGGTTTCACAGGTGCCACGGGTGTTGCTGTAGCGGCATGCACCGGCTGGTTGACTTTATTATCTCATCCCCGCTTTGGTAGGTCCAGAAACCAAAAAAGGCAGAGATCCCTCAGTAACGGGGTGACTTGTCAGCAGGAACATGGCCATGATGGTTCTGAAAAAAAGTACACAGAGGCATTCAGTTAGAAAAAAACCCCCAAAAAATCAAATGAGAGTGTATTTAACAGACTAAACACCATTGTAGAAAAACCTTGCCTTTTCCTTTCTTCATTTTTTACCATTTTTTTAGATAGTCAATGCTCTCTATGCACTGTCAGGATAGAAGAGTTGATGTCCTTTATAGTCTTTCCTTCAGTTGTCATTTCTCCACCTTGGCAGCATGTCTTTTGTAACCACTAGTATCCTCTCACCATGCACTCTCCCTGACAGGCTTCTACTGAGCCAAACAGCTCTGAATTACAATCAAAAGCAAAGTGACAGCTCAAGAAAATGGCATGTCATATATCAAGCAAGAGCTGATATATTAGAGTAATAAACAATCCTCTTGGCTTGCTATGGTGATTTTAACAACATGTCATCTGGAAAATAAATACCTCAGGATTTCTCTCACTCTCTTTCTCTTTCCACAAACACTCACACAAAAGACTTAATCCTTTGGCCATGAGAAAAATGATAGATTTTCCAAGAGGCTTAAGGTATCAAGAGTTTGTGCAGTATCTGTTTGATCAACTGTCCTTTATGCATACTGGCTTTAGTGCCACTGCAGAGTGAACACAGCTTTCTTTCTACAGTTTTATCTTATTGCAGTGGTGTATTTCTTGCTACCACACATGTATCATGATAAAAAGCACAAAAGTAACCCACAATGCACAGTTGTGTTCCAAACCCTGGCCAAAAAAAGGGAGTAAGCCGCGCTTGCTAAGTACATTGCATGCCTGTTTTCTGTGCTGTATTACATCTGAATATCATCCACCTATTAAACACCCGTGCGCTATACTGGAAAAGATAAAGGTTTTATTCCCTCGTGCCGGCAGATGTGGAAAGAAGACGTGGGGCAAATGTCTGATTCGGCTCAGCAGCTGCTCCAAGTGCGAATGTAAAGGATGGATGTAAATGAAGCAAGTACCCCTTTAAAGACAAACATTGCTATTCGTACTAAAGCCTGCGGGGTTGGAGCTAGACAGTGTTAACAGAGCCCTGTTTTTCCTGTACTTTTCCATCATGTTGGTATGGAGCTGCGTCTCCACGCAGAATACCAAGTTCATTCTGTGACAGTGCCAGCCTGTGTGAGGTGATTAGCCAATACAAAACGCTAGCTAACAAGCAAATGCGCTAACTTACTCGGCTAATACTGGCTAGCAATGGAAAGAAAAGAGGAAAATAAAGTTCCTGTCAACGCTCAGGGGGAAACCCACACAATAAATAAAAATAGCCCGACATACGCGTTTCGGCCCGTTGACATTTGAGCTATCCCGGAGGTGGTAAAGACAGAGCTTTAAAACCCTCAGCCTGCCCAGGTGCTAGCTATTTGGCTACAAGGCTAGCACTAGCTAGCTGGCTGACTGGCTGCGAACTGACAGAGGCGGTCTCTTGTGTGGAAGCCACTCTGCTGCATCACCACCTTTCTCATATGCTCGTCGAAAATCGATGCCTGTCGGGATTCCCGGTCCACGTTTTGAAAGGAGTCGCTGTAGCAGGTGTCCTCATGTCCACAAATGAAACACCGTGGTGTCGTGCCGTGGCTGAACCGCTGACCGTCAGCTCAGACCCACATAGCGTTACAGCTCCGCGGAGAGGATGTTGATAACCGGTCGCTCTGTTGGACTGCAGCGACGGACTGAGTGCGAGCTGCTGCTGCTCGGCGATTCAGCATCAACTACTCTGCCTACCCGAGTTAGGGACCGTCTGACAATTTCGCTGGGCAGAATTACTGTTCTGTATGTAAAACAAGGCACATCAACAATGGCACACCCCCAGCCTGCTCGAGGGCGAGATTCTTCTTCCTATGATTCACCTGTAAAACTGGAATACAGCTGCAGCGTGCATAATACTACATTTGTGCAAATTATGGTCCAATCCTTCACCTCAATTATTTGTTAGCATTTGTTTGTTATATGTTACTTAAATTAGGGATGCACCCTTTTCCAGCACTGATGTGTCGATCCTATTGCAGTGTTAGATAAATATGCTGTATTCGTCACTCTTGGGAAGAGACCGGGAATCATTTACTTATGTATTAAGGCAAAATCAAGGTTGATTTAAACACTGCTTTCTTGAGTTAAGCAAATAAAATACAACAAATAAGTATATATAATAATATATTTAGAGCCCAGCTTATATAGGATTTTTAAGACTGATATTGGTGCCAATATGATTTAAAGATCCAATATATTAACCTTTTTTTTCTTTTAGGCACACAAAATAAACAGATTTCCGTAGCATTCGTTATGTGTAGTTATTTACAAGTCCTTACCAATGCAACCTTTTTTGTATCATTGCATCATCAATTACTCATTAATGGTCTGGTTGTTGTATTTGTGCAGTATGTGCCCTCTGATGGACAAACTATGCAATGTCATGACTTGTAGCATGGTTGAGGGGTGTTTCTCCCAGTGTTGGGAGATGCAAAAAAATTATGCATTACACATTATTCATTACCGTTTTTTTTTTAAAAATCGAAGTATGTTACTTGATTACTATTCATCATTACTTTCGAATTATTCCATACAATGACCTGAAATGCAGTGTCACATAATTACCAATTAACAACATAACCCTGAGGTTACAGTTCCACAGTGAGTCAGACCGACACTTAAGAGCAGTCACACTTGGGTTGACTTCCACAGCGCCAGCCTCAACTTGCTCTCAAACATCCACCTTGACTACATGTTTCAACGCACCCACCTCGGTACACAGCTGGTCCATTCACCATAGTAAACAACATCCAAACCGGAGTATGTAACAGGCGGCAGATCATCCAGGTGATAAGACACAAATCTAGGGATATTCTCCCCACATACATTCAGCACCTTAAGGCAGGGTTTAATATTGTTGGCAGCTTTTTGCAGTTTTTATATCCAATGCACCACCGTGAAGTAGCAGGACAGAGCCCAAACAAAACGTTTTTGAAGGCTTTAGTCCCCTCAGAGTCAAATGTGTTCATAGCCAAGAACACAATTTCATCCCGACTTGAAGTTTTAATTTTTATCACAAGGAAATTAAGTAGTTCATCCTCCACAATTACTCTGCCATCAGTCGTCCTTTTATCTCTTAGTTTTTATTGAGAGCATTTACAAGCAGGACCTGCAACACCACCACCTGCTGCACCCAACTTCACTAAGTTCACTTTATTAGTGAACTATAGTTCACCTATATACAAGTATATCCAATTTGTATATAGTTTGCTAGGCCTGATATTTCTTTTGTCCACAACCTGTCTGGTTTCCTCAAATTTTTTAAAAGTCAAACTACACACCATATCAAGATATGCCAAGTTTTTAGCTAATAGCTCTTTAGGAATCACCTTGTTGGTACAAAAATACAAAAAATGCTACTTTATGCCTGTAAAACTGTTGTCTTTGGCATTTTTTGTAGATTTAACTACAGAAATGGGAACAAATTCTATATTTTGTGAGAGCAACAGAGGGCCTAAACATAAAATTAACATAGTGTTTTCTGCTAAGTTGTCTGCTATGTGTAGACACGTTGCTTTATGTCTTGTGTTAGGCATCTTTTTATGTTTGAATAATTCATAGGTCACTGTTTTGTTGAGTGTCTTAACAAAAAAAAAAAAAGACCTCCTCTTAAAATGATACAGATACAGGTCCAGGGACTGGAGTTAGTTCAAATGCAGCCAATGTCCAAAGAAAACCTCAGCACCCTAAGCCAAGTAGTATAATAATGTACAAGGTGGAAGTTACTAAAACCTCACACTAATTTAAAGTGGCTGTGAAAATTCTGTATCACTATAAAGTATTTAGCAACAATACATTGTTTAAGCACGTCATATTTAAAAACAATGGCTAGATGATGAACTATCACAGCACCATGCTGACACATAGTTTGGTTTTCTTAAGTTATCTAAATATTAAAGCGTGTTATTCACGACATAATGCCTGCCTGGATTCCTCACAATTACGCTGTGCACAACAAGTCATGTTGCTGACGTTAATCAACTGGAAATTAAATGGAAAAATGGGAATGGCCCGTTTCATGAGAAGAGCATGTCTTGTTCAGAGAGTTTCCAAAAGAAAGGCACTATCATTCATCCTGAGTCCTAATGCAGACCCCTACTTGGGAAATCTTATTATGTTTTAAATATTGTATGGGACACACAGTTGAGCAAATATAGAGAGACAAAGAATTCATAGTCTTAACCATTTATCCTGGAAGGCCACAGATGAAGGCGGGGTGTGTGGGGAGCGGAGGCTGTGTCATATCTCACAAATAAGGCTCACATTTAGGAGCAACCATGAAAATACTGCAACATTTTCTTTCTATGGTTATTCTGTGAATTGCAGACCGCTTGAGTGAAATGGGACAGAATAAAATAGAGAGGTATTTCTAACTCTCATTAGACTAATAAGCGTTTCTCAGTGCTGGCCTCTTAAAGAGATTTTTATGAAACAACAGGGCGCAGGATGTCCTCTGGTGCCATCCTCAATCCCCAGAGCTCCAAAGATGAACAACTTCATTATACTGAACATAATGGAAAGAGACCTTAATACGAACATTTATTTAAGACAAGCGCAGACTATATTTGTAAAGCAGTTAAGCAAGGGAACGTATAGCCAATGTTTGCTTCGGCAAGGGAGAAACATTATCTGAGACCATTGTTTCTCAACAGAAATTTACATAGAGGAAAAAAGAGGCTGAGAAAGAAAGACCCAACATTAAAAACACTCATAGTTTTTTTTCCTTTCTTTTTTTTGCTGCAATATATCCTTCAAAAAAAATATATCAGTGCAAATAGGACAGGGATATCAAACTCATTTTACATCATGGGCTACATACAGCCCGCTTTGATCTTACCTGGACCAGACCAGTGAAACTCTCCTTTTCTGTCAGTTTAAAGATGTTTAACAACACATTTAATCCCCGAGATGTCTTAATATAAGAAAAAGAAGGGAAATTCCAACACTACATCTCAGTTTTTATATATTACAAAGGCAGAAAAGGTTTGGTAGCTCATTGCCCAGACTATCCTGTATTTATAAAAAAGGATAGTGGAAAACAGGAACATTTTGTCATTTAATTGTTTATCTATTACTTCATCTAAACATGTTTCAATCATGGGGGAGGTCTTTATCAACAGGAAAAAATATATAACATGTGAAAGTACAATTAAAAGTTCAAAATTCATCTCTACCTTCACATTTTCCAAGCCTTCCAGTGGGCCCGATTGGGGTCTGCTGGCTGTGATTCTGGTGATCCTGGTGACTGAGCAATATCAGGCTCTGATCATCATCACTGCTACAAGTGTTTACATGTGGAGGTCAGTTTCGTCTGCTTTTGTCTTCTGTTGCTGTGAAGGATCACACTATTGTGGTGTCATCTGCACCAAAAAAGGAAATTGGATAGTTGTTGCATTTACAAAAGTCTAACTTGTAATTTGGACAAAATAATTTCTTGTTTCAATGGTGAACATCATTAAATCATGTAGGATAATTCAACAACTTAATTTGTTCTTACTGAGATGACATGATACAATCTAGTAAGAGTGGTTAGATACCTGGACTCATGAAATTCACAAGCTCACATGAGATTCCAAACCAGGAGCGGATCTAGAGAAATTTTCTTAGGGTAGCATGAGGTGGTGGCAATGGTTAAATCAAATGCTTTTTTTTTCCCCCATAACTTACACCCATATGCAGGTGGTTACCTATGGTTAAATTTTATGTGATTCAAATGGGTAAGTAAACATGTTTTTCAAATTTACAAAAAATGTCAGAAATCTGCACTGTCATGAACAAAAATTTAAACCTAATTTGTGATTTGTTGGGTTAACCCTCTGAGGTCGCTGGACATTTTTGACTCCTTTTGATTTTACATTTGTATTTCACCTTCAAATTGTTTTATTTTATATTTTTTCCTGCCTTGCTTGTTGTCGTCATTCTTTTCAGCTCAACCTCACGTGTCTGAATTTAGATGTTTTTTTTCATTGACATACTGTATTAACACAACTGACCTGAAATCACACAAAAACATAAAATCCTAGTAGTATTTTTTAACTGTAAAAATCACAGACATATTGAGTAAATTAGTTTTATAACTTGAAATGCAAATATAAATTGTACATTTTGAAAACTTATGCACGCATTTTGTAAACATATACAACTAGTTATCTAAAAAAAAAAATGCAGCTAATACACCTGGCGTTTTTTACATTTTGTACAACCGTTTAAAAATATTACTATGACTAAAATGAGAGAACAATCAGGTGTCGCAATAAGATGCCCCACAAATTATTTGTGCCAGTAAAAAACAATTGTTTGTCCGCCACAAGACAGAGGAGAACACCACAGGGATAAACCCTGCAGGAGGTGCATCACTCCTCTTTTCTACCTAGAGACAGTATTTACATGTTTACATCTGCCTTTGTGACATTCATTAGTACCCTCACTGACACACAAAACAACGACTACACAACACACTAACTACACACGCTAAACGTCACAAATCTCCCACATCTTAAAACTCTCTCTCTCTCTCACTCCTCTACCGTCACTCCCAAAACTTTCCCCTCTTCCTAAACAACCAAATCCCATGTGTTGACTTTTGACATGGTACATTTCTCAACCAATAGGAAAGAGGTGGCTTTTGCTGTCCTTTGAAAATGCTTTTTTTTTTAAAAACAAAACAAAACAAAACAACAAAACAAAACAAAAACCCGTGACAATAGTATTTAGAATATCTATCTATATCTATCTATCTATCTATATAGATGGATATATTATCATAACTGGATTTAGTGGCCTGTAAAATTTAAAAACTGGTGTACTTTGAAGACCGAATTTTCAACACAGGCTGAAAGACTCAGCGTGGCTGCACCTTGTTGCTATGTCAGCTTAAATCAGTCATGTGGTTTGGAGGTGCAGCGTGTCTGTGGACCCCAGAGGGTTAATAACACTCACCTTCATTCCATTTCCAGAGACCAACCACCTGTGTGAAATCTGAAATTCCCACGGTGTTGTTCAAAATGTGCTCTGGCACAATCATAGGCATCGGTTGCTACTGGAAACAAAAATAAAGCCGTTCTGCGCTATGGGCTGAACCATTTGTTAATGGTGGAGGGGGGTAACACTATGCAATATATTCATTTTAAGAATTTATATTCACTGTTAACTGTAATTAGGCTCAAAATGTTAATCCTATCTTATTTTAATAAACAACACTGTCATATGCAAAACTAGGGTGGCACTTGGGGTGGTAAGAGATCATTTTAGGGTGGCCCCATGGCACCCTTCTTGATCCGCCCCTGTTCCAAACCACAGGAAAATCACTGGAGCTATAAGAGGCAGAGAACCGTGCACACACCACATGAATGCTATTGCTATTTATTGTGGTTTAACCTGTCAAGGACAAAAACGTAAAGAAAATTCTGCATCAAGCTTTGTAATATAGCTTTTCTACTTTTGTGATGTAAGTATTGACAGCTTGGTGCCACAGTGGTGGCAGGACTGTTACCTCACACCAAGGAGGTCCTGGGTTCAAATCCGCAGTGGATTCTCTCTGGATACTCTGGTTTCTTCCCACAGTTAAAAGTTATGCAGTTATTGAGGCTAGATTAATTGGTGATTCTAAATTGCCCATACATGTGAGTGCAAATGGTTGTTTGTCCCTGTGATAGACTGGTGACCTGTCCACGGTGTCCGCTCTTACCCTATCACCTCTGGGATAGGCCCCTGCAACCCTGATAAAGATAAGATGATGGATGGTGTGGAAGTTGTTTTTATGTTAACCAGACTGTAGATTTTGTTGAACATTATGTAACATGAAGACAACATGAAGTATTTAAGTGACCGAGTAGTATTGTGGTAAAAGTTATTGAATAGTGTTGGAATAAAGTGAGAAAATTGTGAAGGATTAAAATATTCCAAGAGCTCAATTTACTTCATCTAAACATGTTTCAATCATGTTTTATCAACACAAAATGCACCGGTTTATTGAATATTTGTGTGCAACTCATGTCCACTATCGAATTAAGTAAATCCGACATGTTCTTTTTTTCAGTGTGGGTCATTTTAGCTCAGGGGGTTTAAAACATAAAACCTGTTTGAAGACGTCAGAGAGACTCCAATGAAAGGATGCCACCAAGTTGAGATTAGTTTGACACCTTACGTCACAAATTGTTGTTTTTAATGGTTATTTTATCCTGTCAGGCAGTACAGGACTCAACAACCCCAAAATAACTGGATATCACTGGCCTTCTGTGGTCTCTGGATACACCCTCTTCCTTTGAAGACAGTGATTAAGGAAATTACATTTAGGGGAACACATGCATAAACTGTATCCAACATCAGTAGTGACAGAAATTTGAACCATACAGTTTCTTGGCATAAATATGCAATAAAAAGAAGAAAAAGAAAGATGCAGCAGCAGCTCTATTCACTGCCCTTCCTGAAACTGTATATTTACATATGGCCAGTGCACAAAACTGAACAATCTGAATAAAAATGCAGCAATGTCTGTGTTGCCTGGAACGACACAGTTTATCCATATTAGTCCCTCCGGTGTGTTCGGAACGTCTTTCCTATTTTGGCCACCAACAATGAGTGATCTGTCTTCTTTTTCAAAGGAGAGACACCACTGAATATGAGACAGGTGTCACTTTGCTTTCAGGAGCGTTTCTTGCACTCTCGGAGCAGTTTTCCCCTCACCCCGGCCAAGAGCATGCTCCCCGCCAAGAGCTCGCTGAGCTTTCTCCACAAGTGAAGGGTGTAATTTGTTAGGGAACCTCAGCGATGACACTTCTCCTGCTGCTCAATAGCTGGCTTTCCTGTGGTGTGACTTGGGCGAGGGCCATAAACCTGGCTGAACCGCAAACTCTCACAAGACGAGCCACCGGCTAAAGGTGACCATGATTTGTTCTAGTGTGGCATGCATTGGGTCACCAAACTCTGGTCTCTCGCTCTGGTGGAACAAGAGTAAAGTACAAGGTGACCACATAAATATACAACCCACCATTTCAACATAAGTGCACATTACCCAGAATTGGATGATGGAAAGCAATAAGTAGGTCTGCTGAGCTTGAACAGTGGCTGTGCAGTACTGTAGCACGAGTGTGATCATCTCTGTAAAGATTTCAAGGGGACTGTTTCTTTTGTACAACTACGTCTAGAGTGAAAACAGTTCACAGTGAGGTCTGTGGATTATCTACAGTGCCTGAGGCATTGTTTCTAGAAAGAGATTTTTGTGTTTCAGTAAGACTACCGCTTCATTCAGACCAAAATATCTCAAAGAAGGCATTAATCTTGTGCACACACTCACGGATAAAAATCCCCTTACTTTTCCTTTTGCTTCCCTGTGAACTTGACAGAAACTGAGCGTGGCATTAGTTCAACCAGGCCTCAGAGTCAGCTCAGCTGCAAATGAGCAGATGACATCCAACCCACATCAGCTCATATCCTTTTTATACACCATATTGGCAAAAGCATTTACTCAACTGTCTAAATCTTTGAATTCTGATGTTGCATGCAGGCTGCTTCTACGAACATTTGTGAAAGAATGAGTCGCTCCCAGGAGATCAGTGAATTCCAGCGTGGTACCGTGACAGGATGCAAGCTGTGCAACAAGTCCAGTTATGAAATTTCCTCACAACTAAATATTCCACTGTTAGTGCTTTTATAACAAAGTGGAAGTGAATGGAAGCAGCGGTGACTCAGAAGTGGTAGACCACATAAAATCACAGAGCAGGGTGGATTCTGAGATGCATATTGAACAGAGTCTATTGCTACAGACCTCCAAACTTTATGTGGCCTTCAGATTAGCTCAAGAACAGTGCATAGAGAGCTTCATGGAATGGGTTTCCATGGCTGAGCAGATGCATCCAAGCCTTAAAACACCAAGCGCAATGCAAGGTGTTGGATGTAAAACATGCTGCCACTGGACTCTAGAGCAGTTGAGACGTGCTTGAATCAGATTTCTCTGTCTGTCCTCACAAATACGCTGGAAGAATGGTCCCAAAATTCCCATAAACACACTCCTAAACTTTGTGGAAAGTCTGACCAGGAGAGTTGAATGTGATATTGCTGTATATATCACTCAAGTTCATATGTGTGTAAAGGCAGATGAGCAAATACTTCTGGCAATATTATACAACCAGCTTGCTATCTCATATTGGGCATGCTCTTTAGGTTGCTTGGGCCTAAAAACAATTGTTGTGCATCTGCAAGCATCTTTGTAACCCACATCCACCCCAGCATCTCCTTCCTGTGCCTTTTTGGACTTTATCAGTTTCTTTCTTTTCTTGCTAATGCCCGCTCCATTCTGTGCTCGGGTCTCGCTGCTGATCTCCCCATCGTTCGAAGCTGTCCATGTAAGGACACAACGGATGTGGAGCTCTGTTCTCTCCTCCATATGATTCCATGCATTGTTGTGAAAGGATAGAGATGTGCCAGAGCCATGCCAGTGAATGTCCGCAGATGGAAATATTGATCTTTTGATCAATATGTGGTCCTGACTGAATTTTGTTTTGAAATGAAATTGCTCACCCTAGTATGGCTTGCCATGGCTTTTTTTTTTAGGTGTCCTTGCTCAGGTGTCTTATTATATGTAAACACAGGTTATTGATTAGCAGAAAGATGATACCTTGAATCCAGGTACAGACCTATCTGATTTCCTCAGATTTGCTTGTGATGGCAGAACAATTTGTCCTTTTAAACTTGAGTAAATTGAACTTTTAGGTGTTAAGATAATATAATAATACTTCTGATTTACAATGCAGTATCGATCTCATCAGTAGACACACACTTCAAATACTCCACAGCCATTGTCTTCACCAAGGCTTTGTTTGAAAAGAAGGACTGTATTTCTTATGTGTCACCCTGAGGCCACTCCCTGCTGCATTAGAGCTTAGCGGGCAGTTAGTCTGAGCTTTGGCAGCACCAGCTTACATGCCACAGTGAGATCCTCTGTGACAGGCAATCTATCCACGTATAGAGTCCAGCCGTAAAGACAGTCACAGTGTTTTGCTGAGTGTGGAGACAGCAAGCAGCCGAGTCCGTCAGCTGGTCCTTGAGCTGCCACCAGTGGCCTCACTCCCCACAGCAGCAACAACAGGGGCCACTCTGATTTACAGGACACCCCTCAGTGAGTGAATTAGTGGCAATGGTGTGGTGTGCAGTGCTGTAATCGCTGCGAAGGCCTCCCGTAGGAGAGAGGCATCCCTATGAGTCACCCTTTTTTCCTGGTTAAATTTGATGCCAGGGCTGGTGTGAGAGCACAAAGACACGCTCACAAAAAAAAAAGAGCTGAGCAGACACAAAAAGGCTGATAGTTTCCAAATCACTGCCAAGTTCCAGAGATGGAGGGTGTGTAGAGAAGGTATGGTGTCCTTTGCTTCAATGCATCTTTGATTATCATTGTCATGGGGATGGATTGCTGGACTGGGGAGGATTTATCACACATTTCACACCCACAAAGAACAATGCTGCAAAGGCGAAATGCTCATTCTATCCCCTTTGTGGAAAGGAGGCGGAATAAGTAGCAAAACAACACAAAGGGGACACAAATGTTTACAGGAGGTCTTGGCAAAGCATGAGATGTTGTATTCCAGCTTGTAAATATGCACCAAAGCTTCCTGCCCTTCAGCTCCTCGCTTGACAAGCTGAAAGGGTGAATTATGACAGTTTCACCCTGTGAATAATGTGCCGCACCACAGAACCTGCCTGTCGGTGCTCAGGCGAGGTCAGCAACAACCACTGGCTCTGGTGGACAGTGGCATGTGCGTGCATGTCTGTAGAGGAATTGTGTGTCTGAAGTGCTAATCCCATGCTCCAGTGGTGACAACTGCATATATTGCTGAGAAGAGACTCCACTTCACATATGATATTTGACATTCCAGTTAATGGTGCAACGCAGTGCCTTCCCACACTGCTAACAGAAATGATGCTGAGACACTGGAGGGAGTTTGGCATAGACAGAGCTCTGTCCACGTGACTCTGTAGAGCACATCTTCTTTGTGTAGTGCTGTATGGATACTTAAATATCTACCAAATAAAAGTGGGATAATTCTCCAAACAAAATGTTACACTCCCTTTAAAAGCAACTTCTCTGTAAGTAGTGGTCATAGCTTTTATGTTCAGAATTGTATGCAAATCTTTCTTTAAAATGTTTAAAAATTTGCTGACTTTACCCCAAAATCAAGTTTTAAAAGGTTTTCACTCACTGGGACACATTGGCAGGTGGAAAAAGCATGAATTGAGGTTGTGGATTAAGGAAAGCCTTAGCTGGCATTGTCTGCTGGACCATGGAGATCCCAAAGGAAGGCATCCTATAGAAGCAGTGATGATTGAGCGTTATAAAGGTTTTGAAGGCCTGTATATATATAACTGGTAGGCTTGCAATGACCAGCGCCCATGACCTTGACAATGAGGAAATTTGAAGGACCTGTGAGGACCTGGTAGCAAGATAGCCGGACTTTGTGATAAGCAGAGGGTCTGAAGATGAGGGGTGCTGGGATTCTGTAAGGTTGAGGTAATGGGCTAATAATTCATAGGGTCTTAGGGATGAGGTTAGTTTAAAATAAAATAACAAAAGGGGGCTGCTTGATTGGTTGGTTTTACTTCATTTTAAAGAGAAGGTAAGGCATTTGGAGACTGAGTGAAGGTTCCTGTTGCAGAGATGAAGATTTATTCTGAATTTGATTGTCGAAGAGTTAAACTCTGAGCAGTGTAGGAATCGAAGAAAAACATGGACTTGGACCTCGAGTGTGCCAGGGTGTCAAAAGAACAGATCCCGAACTAAAGGGTAGATGGCGTGGGGATGTCGAAGGTGTCTGGCGTTGGAGTCATTTGATGAGTATTGACAAAATGCAGGATCGATGTGCATATGATACAAAGCTTGACATTGAACCAATGGTTGGGAAGAGTAGATTCAAGTGTGGGAATCAACAAATGCATTGTAATGGTAATGATATGATGTGCATAAAGTAAAAAATGGTTGGGAAGAGTAGATAGAGCAGTGGAATCAACAAAATGCATTCCAAGCAGAGGGATGGCAGATCCAGGAGCTCTGATTTGTCACTGAACTAAACTGGATTTCACAACGGTTACGATGGCAGTGTACCCTGGGGATGTCTTCCTGGTAAAGGTTAACCTTAAAAGTTACCTGGATAAGGCGATTGGAAAGTTTTACAAAACAACCCCTAAAAATCTATCAGAGGTAGAACTGTGGTAATGAATCTAAAGCTTGGTTTATTCTTGCCTTTGCCGTTGCCTTCCCTCACAAAAAAAAGTGTGAAATGCACAGGAGGAATCGATGGCGCTGAACAATCACAATAGTTGTGAGTTGTGTCTGTCGTGGTCCTGGGTCATTGTTTTTGTATTTGGACAGTTTCAATCTAGTTTAAGCAATATTTAAAGTTGAGTTGTTTTCCTTGGTTATATTTGCAATTTCTAGTCTTTAGGTTTCTGTTACTGTGCCTCCCCATGTTCCACGTTGCTCGCTTAGTCACCCTTGTCTTCATGTTTGTTTATCTCCAGTGTTCGTGTCCTGTGTTCCCTTTAATGTTCCCATGTCTGCTTCTCCCCTGGTCCCCGTGTCAAGCCCGTGTGTCAGAGTCTACGTCTTAGTGTGTTTCCTGTTTATTTTGACAGTCTCTCATCCTGTGTTCAGTTTGTCCAGTTTCCGTTCATGTACCTTCCTGTTTCCCATCCTCTTGTTATCCTCTATTTATTTAAGTCCTAGTTTCCATTTTCCAGTGTTAATTTTATGTTTTCTTGTATTTGATGTTTGAGTTTTTGCTACAGCAAATAAAAGCTGCCTCCTTTAGTTAATTCCTTTGTCTCAGAGTCCTGCGTTGGGTCCAACCACTGCCTGCCACACAGCGACTCCATGACAGTGTCACTGTGATGAGCAGTTACATTTTCAGGGAAAAACACAATATTAAAGGGTTTCATTACAAAATCCTCAGATACACCACACTTTGGCGTCATCTTGGCTTATCATGCACCTCTCGATTTGTAAGTAAATAAGTAAGTAAGTAAGTAAAGTTCATTTATTAAGCGCTTTTCATAGACAGGCCATCACAAAGCTCTGTACACAAAGATTAAAATAAACAGAAAGTTAAGTCACAGAATAGACAATATACACAATATAAAAAATCAAAAGTAAATAAAAATGTAATTTTTTTGAATAACCTGTCATGCAGGCCATTTCTATCACATATCCGTACATGATCCGTAAAAAGAAGGCGATATTGTAATACGTTGAAAAAGTGAGACTTTAGGGAGAAAACTTTGGAGAAAAGTGGAAAATAAAACAGCTCAATGATTTCTTCTTTGACTCCTCCAGCAGCAATAATATGGAGGGCTTGTTTCTGACTGGCTAAACCTATCATTCAGGAGAAGACTGCAGCGAGTCCAGCATACTCTTAAGCACCAGTTTAAACAAACAGTGACAGGGCTCATTAGAGTGGAAAAGGGAGATAAAGCAGGGTATTCCTTTCATGTGAGTGACTCATGTGAGTCACTAGCCAATAAGTCTTCAGCATTGCTCAGTCCGATCTGGCCCACAGATGACATCTGATGCTACACAGACCATCATTTGAGTTCATCCATATAAAATATATGGTAATTCATGAAAATGACCAAGTGTTTGTTCATAATTAACATGTGTGAATGCTAATATGTTGAGTCATTTACACATTTTTGCACTCTATTGGTAAATGCTATTTTGATGAATGTAAATCATTCTGTCTTGATTCCATATGTATCACGTAATACAGCGTGTTTCATCAGGGACCTATGCAGTGATGCATATCAGACAATTAGCAAGATGTAGGCTAATTAAAAACCGATAGAGCATGTGGATTGCTTTAAGTAGTTAATCTTTTTAATTGTAACCTCAGAGCACAGCAGATTGATGCATAAAGATGGAAAACACTGTCAACAGTTTAGCAGGAAGTTTTACGCTCACTTTAACACGCCTGTGTGTCGTGCTTAAAATCAGTACTATAATACTTAATCTTCACCAAAACTTCATAACAGACATTATTATTTGAATATTTGAAGGAGGTTTTCATTTTGCTGTTGATAGCAGCCATGTTTTACAATACTTGCACAGAAACTCAGGTGAGTGTGGAGGTGAGAATGAAAACCAGAAGATGGAGATGCAGTGTAGAAAATATTCAATGTATTTTATGTGAAAAGCAGGAATGGCAGAATTCAGGAGCTCAGAAACAGTGACAGGACTGTATCCTCATATTCACTGCTGCCAAACAGGCTTCAGTCTGGCCGACAACAGAGTTCACATACTGTATATTAAGTAGCAGACTGTATGACCTCACCAGCCTAGGAACTTTTAAAACTGCTCTTAAAACTCACCTATTTTCACTGGCTTTTAGCAAGGTTTAACCTATTGTTTTTAATTTATTGTTTTATTTGTGAGGCATTTTATGTACCTGTGTTTTATAGTATTTTATATTTGTATTTTATTGTACAGCACTTTGGTCAGCCTCGGTTGTTTTTAAATGTGCTTTATAAATAAACTTGACTTGACTTGACTTGACCAGTTCAGCGAGGGCAATTTTGTTCATTTGATTTTTGATTTTTTGCATGTTGAAGTATTTTGTCCCTTAATCTCTTTTTAAATTATTCCTAAAGAAGCAAACAATAATCCATGACACTGTTTTGTCATACTGGTATGGAAAGCCTATTTATCCTTCTTAGATTTAGCAATGCCCAAATCCTCCTGTTCCTGTTTATTTCAAACCTATTTTCTACTTATCTGCAGTATATTGATGAATCCAAATTAATATACATCTGCTCCCCAACACACCAAAACACATCACTATGGGTTTCGATTTTCAGTCCTATTAATCTCATTCCGTTCGGTTGTTTATCTTTGACTCTAAATCCTTTTCTACTATTCCGAGTGGGCGTGATCAATCATTTCTGTTGCTCCGGAGTTCTATTGGAAAACAATACGTATCCATTTGGACACACATCCTCTTCTATAATATCACCTCTCAGTATCTTTAAAACAGGGGACCTTATTTGAGATAAGGTTGCTGTCTTGTCAGTGACATACGGCTTTACAGGCCAGCAAAGTTAGAATGACAAATTACGTTTGATTTCATTAGACTGAGTACCTTTTGTGTTTACTTGCACTTTCTGGAGTTTTTAAGCCAGCAAGTTTGTCTTGTATTCAGTTCAATTAACCCTATAAGATTACAATATTCTTGCCAGCTGTAAATTTTAATTCATTTACATAAAACTGTAGAGTGGAAAGCTTCTTTTCCTGTAAGAAGATGTACACTGTTTTTCAGCTTGCACCAGGGGTGGATCTACAGAGGGGGGGGGGACAACTGCCCCCTGATGTAGAAACCTTGCCCCGTACCTACCCCCATCTTTTATGTCCTTAAAATACTTGTAGAAACTAATTGCTTGCTGTTTTGTACTTTAAAGCTTGTAATAAATCACCTCCGCTTAACCATGGCGAGATGATCGTCTGAGCAATCCAACTATCTTTAGCATTAAAAAGCAGCGTGCAAAGCAATAGATTTTAATGTCTTTGTGAGACGTTATGCTGCCCAGCACATCAATCGTCACCTTAAGCCTAAACGTGATGGCTGAAATCAGTCCTGTGCAGTAATTTAAGCTCTTTCTCTGTATTTCTGTATTTATTTTGGGGAACGTTTTTTTGTCTCATTTATACCTAAAATTTTTCTGTGTTTTCTTAGAAGAGACAATGATACAATAAATAGTTTTGTGTTTTTGTGGATATTTTGTTGACTCTATTTACACATACTTCACTGAAGAGGTGTGTGTGCCACCCTACCTAGATCTCTTGCCCTTCCTTTGCCCCCCCATCTATAATTTTCTAGATCTGCCACTATTTGTAGCTCCAAGCTAAGAGCCATCCATGCAGCTGCAGTAGCACTGGTTTGTGTGTCGTAGCCTTTTGTTGCTTTGCAACACTGGAGACACTTTATTTTATAGTTGTGCTGAGGATTCTTTTTGTTACTGTTCAGAGCCTTCGTGTTTTATCTCCTATATATATTTCTGATCTTTTCACCTCATGTTCTTCACCAAGGCTGCTGTGGTCAGGCAACCAAATGCTGTTAATAGTTTCACAGCTGAGGCTCAAGAGAAAGGTGGATGGTGACTGTTTTATTTCCAACAGCTGAAACTAGGTCAGTGCCACAGAGGTGGGAAAAAGCTTTTAAAACCTATCTATACTTACTGGAGTACCTTTTTACTCTTTTGCTTTTTTTCTGTAACTTTTTCATTTCGGTTTCTAGTTTTTGACATTTCTGATATGCTGTTTATGATACAGCATTTTCATGTGTCCTTGCACAGCACCTTGGAGCTACATGGTCTTGATAGTTGCTCTTCAAGTTTGCTTTTGCAGTTAAAGTCAATCAGTGAGTTTTGTAAGATGCAAAGTCCAAAAGAGATGTAAAATGATTTTCACTGGTTATCCATCTTTAGCATACAGATTTTCTTCATACACGTATTACAGCATTCAAATGTCAAATGGACTAGTTGATCAGAATTTACAACCATGACCAAGAAATCATTTTACTTATTTAGGATTGGCTTGCTTCAATACAGACAGTAAACAGTAGGGATGATCAGGATAAGCAGGATCAGAAATGAGTGTATCAGAGTGACTGTGTAGGTTCTCAGTCATCCAGGTTGTGGCAGTCTCTAGAAGCTGAAAAAAAAACAACCTACTTTAGCTTTGCAAAGATGTTTCAGATTACACCCAAGAGGCTTGTTCAGTTCCAAAAACAAATAGTAGAGAGGCCCAGATATTTAAACCCTAGCGGGGCTTTGGACAAGGTGTGATAAAAGGCATGGGTCGTTAGCATCACCAGGGATTCAAGGTGGCTGGTGGTGGTTGAGGTCACCTAAGGGAAAGGTTTGAGAGGGGAGGTTGAAGCACTTGGGAAGGGACCTCAAGACTGCACTGTAGGTGGCTAATAGTTTGTATAGTTAAGCCACCACCTCTGTTCATTGATGGTCATTCACAGTGGACATGGATTGGGCTCTTTTATACTTCCCTTGTATTAAACCACCTGTGTTTTTGCTCCAAAATGTGAATATTGGCATCCTTAAATCAGTGAACTTTGTCCTTTAGGTGCAGATGTACAGCATGTTTGTTGAAGTTGGACGTTGTTGGAGTGTTTATGGAGTGGAGTGGAGTTTGGTTTCTCCAGTGTAAAGGTATGAGCACTCCTCACTGCACTGCACAGCATACACTATGCTGCTTAGCTTGTGTTTGAAAATTTTGTTCTTGGGATGAACCACTTATTTTTTGAGGGTGTGGTTGAACTGGGATATCATTCACCTGAGTTTCTTTGATAAACCTGCTACGTAAGGGATGGCAGTGTTGTTCCCTTTGTCATTCTGTTTCTCCCTGGGTGCTGTCTGACCTTCTTTCCAGTGCACCTTTAGTGATTTGACGAAGGCCCAGTTGGGATAAGCACATGTTAAAGAGATTGCTTTACTTGTGTGTTCCTTTACTTTCCATTTTTCCTTAAAGGGAACATTCTCTGTCTGGTGTTGTAGAGTCCTGATCATCCCAAGTTTGTGTTCCAGAGGGCAGTGGGAGTCAAGGAGTAGGTACTGGTCTCTGTATGTGTGGGTTTCTGGTAAATTTCAAGGAGGATACCAAGTAAAATAGGCTACAGTTCCTGGACTGTGCTGTGCTCACTGAGGAGGATGGAAGCCTCAACACTGAAGTTTACTGGAACCCCCCCCACACAAACCAGTATCGACTCTTTAGGTATAAAAAGACTGGGCAAAATGGAAAATTTCTAAGGCAAAACCACCTCTGACCAAAAAACAACACAAAGGCTCCCTCACATTTGCCAGAAGCACAACCTGATAATCCCCAAGACTTTAGGGAAAATATTCTGTGGACTGGGGAAAAGTTTTATTTTTGGAATGTTTAAGTCGAGCTACATCTGGCATAAAACTAACATCATACCAACAGTAAAACTTGGTGATGGTAGCGTAATGGTCTGGCTCTGCTTTACTGCTTCAGGAACTGAATGACTTGCCATAAATAAGGAACCATGAATTCTGCTCTCTACCAGAAAATCCTGAATAAAAATATCCAGCTAGTTTGTGCACTGAAGTTCAAACCCACTTGGGTTATGCAGCAGGACAATGATCACACCATTAAGTCCACTTCTGAATGGGTCGAAAAAGAAAAAGAAAATTATGGTTTTGGACCGGCCTGGTCAAAGTCAGTACTTAGAGATCTGATTGAGATGATTTGACATGACCTTAATTATCAAGCCATTCAAAAACCCTCCAGTGTGTAAGAAATAAAATTATTCTGCAAAGAAGAGTCGGCCTACATCATATTTCACAGTGATGTGAAAGACTCATTGCCAGCTATTGCAAAAACTTGACTCCACTTCTTGCTGCCAAGGTTACACAACAAGTTATTAAGTTTAGGGTTGGGCATATAATTTTTCACACAGGGCCAGATAGGATTGGATAACTTTTCCCTTTAATAAATGAAATGATCATTTCGTATCTACTCAAGTTATTTTACTCTACTATTAAAAATTATCTTGGGTTAGGCCAGCGTTTTCTTAAATATTTTCTCACTCAGCATTCAAGTACATGTTAGAGTAACAAAAGCCGGGCTCTTTACAGTGTCCCTGTTGCCGGTCACATAACACTTTGTCTGATCTCATGTTGCTGCAACCTCTTTATATGACAATTGCTGTCAATTTGAAAGCCATATGGTTCTCATATTGCTCCATCAGCACTGTGTTTGTGAACTTAGCCTTCAGTGGCTCAGTAGAAAACAGGCTTTAATGGCTTTTACCAACTCCACTTCTTTTCACTGGGAGCCGGTTAGGCTCCATTTAGAACCCTGTAAGTATATTACTGTCATGACTGTGGCCTAACCTCCTTGTCTATAATCAGGTTACACAGTGTTCAACTTGAAAGACCTGCAGTCTCAATGGATTACACACTGGTGTGCTTGCAAACATACACTCACACATGCAAACTGAAGTAAAGTGTGTGCATTTTTCTGAAATTTAAAAAGAGAGCGAAACCGTAGCTCGCAGGTTCAATAAATGTAGAAGGAATACATCTGTGCTTTGAGGTTGTTCAGACTGGAGGACTTTTCTTCCGTCGTAACTTACTCTTGAGATAAGATTCGGTGTTGCCACTGAATTATTGACACCGCACTCGCTTTAACATAACAAGATGTATTATTCACATCTTGACACACAAGGATCCTCCAACAGTATGTATTCTTAAAAAAAGTGCTCCCCAGACTTTGTTTCAGGTGACCTTCAGTATACAGTGTGTGCATGAGTGTGTGCATGTTCTGACAATGATGGAAGCTAGTGCTGCTCTCATGCAGCCCACAGATAAAGTGTCTCTAAGAGAGGATGTCAGGTGCTGTCACAACACTGGATTTAAGGTGACTTGATGCTGTGGGAGGTTATGAGCATTTCTATCCTGAACCCGAGTTTCTCTCTTTTTCTTCTTGTCTTCAAACACTGTGTAATTTTCCCAGATTGTGAAATGAGAGGATGACTGCACCACTGACACCAATTCTGGTCTCTAAAAAAAAAACTTTTACAAAGGATTCAGCTACAAAGGTAAATAAACAGTTGACACCATACGGCAATCTGCAAAAGGAACATAATAAACTGATCCCAAGTATATCTGACCTATTTCTTTATTGCATTATTTGCATTTGCACAGAAACTCAATGTCCTGTCCAGGGAGGTTGAGGAGATACTTTCAATCTTCAGCTAGGCCTACATTTGTGGGGTAATCGATGAGAGAGAAGGCTTTTTTTTTTTTTTTGGCAAACATGCACGTGCAATGTTTAGATGAGAACTGCAAACCAAAATGTTAGAGCATCAGTCCATGATCTGAAGCTTAGAGGTTGGGTGATACAACAAATTGCATGTCCTGTACTTGAACAGGACAGATGCAAATTGTTTCTTTGTAATAAGAAGAGTGACTATATCCCTCGACCAGCTGGAGGTCAGATTTTCTGCATGTTTCTCTTTGACTCAGGGAAATACAAGTTTATTACTGTAAAGATTGACCCGACACACTGGTATGTTGTTCATGTTTGAGGAGTGTTTATTGAAATATCACACATGTGTCGTTTGTATGGTTCGGCACCCAGTCCACCAGCTTTCCAGCTGATCTCCAGCACACACTCCTCTCTGGGCTCCGGCTTCGCTATATATCAGGGACTGGTATGTTGTTCATGTGGTCTCTAAAAAAACCACATGAACAACATACCTTGGGCTCACTGCACTACCCCTCCCCTGCAGCTGAGCCAGGGACCACGCCTCTGTTGCAATTATATTACAAATAATTGAATCTTTATTTTAACAGTCATGGAAAATTTCCTGTTTCTTATTCAAGTTCAGGTGGTGGGAGCAGCAGTAGGATGCCCAACCACCTCCTCCAACTCATCTGGGGGAATACCAAAGTGTTTCCAAGCAAACCAAGAAACTCCAGCGTGTCCTGTGTCTGCCCCGGGCTCTCTCCTGGTAAAGCATAATGAACACCACATCTTGAGGCATCCTAATCACTCCTAACCACCTCAGCTGGCTCCTTTCAATATGGAGGAGGAGTGGTTGTACTCTGAGCCCCTTCTGAATTATCAAGCTCATTGTATCATCGTGTATCATGTAAAATGATTTCAATGATACCATGAAATGATATGTAGCATATGGCCACAAAAATCCTATATATTGGCATCTGATGTTATGTAAAATACATAATATGTTAACTTATTCTGTTCTTTAAAATTGCAATCACTCCTTTTCAATGACTTGGATGCTGAAAACCTGATTCAGGTTCTGAACTCTGAACTCTGAATCTCTCAGGGTTAGATTAACTGGCAAAGCATGAGAACATAAAAGGCACAAAAGGTAAGAGATTAAATATGAGAAAAGATGTCTCTCAGCTGTGAGACAATATTGTACCGTGGTCACTGAGTCTCTCAATTACAAGGTACATTACTTGACAGCTCAATGATGGGTGAAGGAGGTTTATGAGGTCTGGCACAAGTCCTTCTCAATGTGCTTCAGAGGACTGGTGAGTATCCTGCCTTTTACTGTCATTGTTCTAATTTGGTGTGAGTACGCTCAAGTTCTTTTAGATTGGGTCCACTGAAAGTACAGAGGCTGAGAAGGAGAGGAATCAATAATGACGACAGGTTTTGAAGCACTTTATCATCCTTAACCCAAAGCTGCCCTCATCTAGTGTGTGTGTGTGTGTGTGTGTGTGTGTGTGTGTGTGTGTGTGTGTGTGTGTGTGTGTGTGTGCCCCCACCTGCAGTGTCCT